>NC_034593.1:116493359-116503011 GCF_900095145.1 Mus pahari | reverse complement strand
GAGAGAGAGAGAGAGAGAGAGAGAGAGAGAGAGAGAGAGAGAGAGAGAGAGGAGAACATGGTCATGTGTCTGTGTATATGCAGGTGCAAGTAGGTATGCACAGATGTGTGTGTACATATAAAATCCAGAGGCTGACAATAGGATACAGTTTTTTATTTTCTGTTATCCTCTTTATTATGTATAAAGACAAGGTATCTTATGAAACCTAGCTTACTACTTTGTCTAGATTCACTGGTCAGCACCCCTCAGTAAAACTCCTCTTTCTGCTTCCCCAATGCTAGGACAAGTGGTGTCCACTGCTATGCTCCTTCTATGAGTTCCGGAGGCCTAACTAAGGAAAGTCTTCATGTTTGAGCAATAAGAATTTACAAACTGAGCATCTCCTCAGCCTAAGATCAAATTATCAATAAAAATTCAGTGCTCATACACCAAAATATAGCATCACAGTTGTGGGACCAAAAAAAATTAAAAAATGACTCTTGGAATACACCTATCAAATGAGTAAACAGATTAAATGAAATTTGCTCAAAGAGTTTAAAAAGTAGAATAACATGGAATAAATGAGTGGAATGTATAACCTAATCCCTTTGATGTTCATCATGTCAACTAAAATCTCAGTTAATTTTGATTATTAAAATATTAAAGCACAAATTATATTAATTAATAATTAATTCTAATGGGAAAATTTATTATATTTGATACAAAGTACTCCAATGAAAATAGAACTGAGAAGCTATGTGAGTTCATTTTCATCCAATAAGGTACCAGTTATGATATTCTTGAAATTTGCCTCTTCTTCTTAACAATGTTCCATGAACAGTGTATCTGTCTAGCAAATGAATCTACTTAAAGATCCATTCAATCATTATAAAACCCAGGAAGTATAACTGAAAGAAGTTAGCAAGCACCACACTTCCATATTCATTTGTCAAAGTGGTTCCAGGATCTCAGATTAATTTTTCCATGGATGTTAAATAGCATTTAATATAAATATATTAAATGACTTTTAAATATGTGAATTTCCAGAAAAAGTGAATTCCATAAACAGAAAATTCACAGCATAAATCATTTGGGAGTGGGAAATGGTGTCTGAGGAAGATACACAAGTTTATGAAACCACGGGTCAGAAAGAAAGCATTCTGTAAATTAATGAACTCACAGAACAGTTCTATGTGACCACTAGCATTGAGTTTGGAACTTGGGAGTTGGCTCAGTAGGTAAGCACTTGCTTTGCAGCCATGGAATTCTAAGTAACACTAAGTTCAATCTTAGCACCCACATAAAAAGCTGGACCTAACTCCTGTTCTGTGGGGGTACAGAGAGAAATGATCCCCAGAACTTACCCCTCAGTCAACCTAGTCTAGTTGGAGATTCCCTAGTCTCGGTGAGAGACCCTGTCCCAAATTCAAGCAGATATTGCCTAATGAATGACACTGGATGGTGACATCTGGCTTCCAAAGGTCCACTAACAGCATGAAAGCAAAAAAAAAAAAAAAAAAAAAAAAGGAACAGCTTCAACAGTGCTGGTGCAGGAGCTGAGAGCTTCTATCTTTTTGTTGTTGTTGTTTTGTTTGTTTGTTGTTGTTGTTGTTTTAGATACTTTTTATTTACATTTCAAATATTATCCCCTTTCCTAGTTTCCCCTCTGAAAATCCCCTATCCTCTCCCCCCCTCCACTTCCTAACCCACTCGCTCCCTATTCCTGGCCCAGGGATTCCCCTACACTGGGGCATAGAACCTTCACAGGACCAAGGGCCTCTCCTCCCATTAATGACCAACTAGTCCATCCTCAGCTACATATACAGCTAGAGCCATGAGACCTACCATGTGTTTTCTTTGATTGGTGGTTTAGTCCCAGGGAGCTCTGGGGTTACTGGTTAGTTCATATTGTTGTTCCTCCTATGGGGCTGCAAACTCCTTCAGCTCCTTGCGTACTTTCTCTAGCTCCTTCATGTAGTGGCTATTCCTGGTTGTCAACTTGACTATATTTGGAATGAACTACAATCCAGAATTGGAAGGCTCACCAGTGACCCTAATCTGGAGGCTGGGAGATTGAAGTTTCTGATCTAGATCTTGGGGCACAGCGGCTATGGATTCCAGAATATTAAGACAAAGAGATCTCCGAGTTCAAGGGATTAAAGGTGTGGTAGCACACACCTTTAACCTGGGCCACACCTTCTGCTGGAGACCATATAAGGACATTGGAAGAAGGGAGTCTAGCTCTCGCTCTTTCGCCTTCTTGTCCTGTGGGACTCAGCAACTGCTAGATCCTTGGACTTCCATTCACAGCTACTACTGAACCATTGTTGGGAATTAGACTGCAGACTATAAGTCATCAATAAATTCCTTTACTATATAGAGCATATCTGTAAGTTCTGTGACTCTAGAGAACTCTGACTAATAAAGGGACCCTGTGCTCTGTCTAATGGATGACTGAGCATCCACTTCTGTATTAGTCAGGCACTGGCAGAGCCTCTCAGGAGACAGCTTTATCAGGCTCTTGTCAGCAAGCTCTTATTGGCATCTGCAATAGTGTCTAGGTTTAGTGGTGGTTTATGGGATGGATTCCCAGGTGCATGCTCCACTATGTCCATAGCAGCCTTATTTATAATAGTAAGAAGCTGGAAAGAACCCAGATGACCCTCAACAGAGGAATGGATACAGAAAATGTGGGACATTTACACAATGGAGTACTTCTCAGCTATTAAAAACGAATTCATGAAATTCTTAGACAAATGGATGGATCTGGAGGATATCATCCTGAGTGAAGTAACCCAATCACAAAAGAACACACATGATATACACTCATTGATATGTGGATATTAGCCCAGAAGCTCAGAATACCCAAACACATGAAACTCAAGAAGAAGGAAGACCAAAGTGTGGATACTTCGATCATTCTTGGAAGGGGGAACAAAATACCATGGAAAGACTTACAGAGACAAAGTTCAGAGCAGAGACTGAAAGAACGACAATCCAGAGAGTTTCTATCTTTTTTTAAAAACTTATTTTATTAGATATTTTCTTCATTACAGTTCAAATGCTATCCCGAATGTCCCCTATACCCTCACCCCACCCTGCTCCCCTGCCCTCCCACTCCCACTTCTTGGCTCTGGCATTCCCCTGTATGGGACATATAAAGTTTCTATCTTATGCTTACAGCTTTAACAGTGCTGGTGCAGGAGCTGAGAGCTTCCATCTCATACTCAAGTAGGAGGCAGAAGGAAAGCTAGCTAACTTGGAATAGTGTGGGTATTTGAAATTTTAAAGCCCACCCCTTGTGACATGCCCCCTTCAACAAGGCCCACACCTCCTAATCCCTCCTACACAGTGCACCAACTGTAACCCAAACTTCATATACATGAGCCTATAGGGCCATTCGATCCACCACACTGGGTTATGAGGTCTTTCTGACAAACTGAATCTGCAACATTGAGGACAAGGAGAACAGAAATGATTTCCATATATCTCTATTTTTCCTGAACATGGAAAAACGATTAAAATACAAAACACAGGAAATGAAAAATGCATACATACTCACTAAAAATAATGTAGAAAGAGATGAGTAAGAAGGTCAAAGAAAAAGTTTCAGGTTGCAGGAGATTTAGTTGTTCTTTGTAACCATGATTTTACACATATTAAATATTAAGGTTATATCATGGTTTGCATTTTTTATATACTAGTTTGAATTCACGGCATGGCAGAAAGATGGGATCTAGTATAACTTGCACTTCTTTACAGTCTACTAAATTAACCTATGCAGAGGAGTGAAAGATACAGATTTGCTCTTTTTCAATCACGTGTTTGTTCTGTATCTCTCATGGCATTATCTTCGAATGTATTTCAGTTACTTTTCTATTGCTTTGATAAAACATCACGACCAAGGCAACTTGCCCAATGAAAAGTGTGTGTGTGTGTGTGTGTGTGTGTGTGTGTGTGTGTGTGTTAGTTTATGGTTATAGAAGGGAGTCCATGATGGTTGAGCAGAGACAGCAGACAGCAGGCACCTAAAGCAACTGAGAGCTCACATTTGGAAACACAAACAGAAAATAGAGAGGGCTAAGTTAAATTTTAATTAGTCTTTTGAAACCTCAAATCCCACCTCCGGGGGGACTCTTGCTTGCAAGAATATTCAAAATACCTTCTTCTGCCAATTTTGAAATATACAGTGCATCATTGTTGATTATTATTCCAAATTGTGCAACCAAACAACAACTCATCCTCTCTGGCTCTGACGTTGTACCCCATTGACTAACCAGTTCCCACACCTCTTCACGTTCATCCCAACGGCTCAGCCAATGGGTGGGAACAACCACCCGACTCTTCACCTATTTGAGAGTGTGGATACGGCAGGCTAGGAGTATCTCATTTTTAGTGTGTAATGATCAAATGGGGGGGGGTAAATAGCATTTCCAGGATGATGAGGTGTGATAGTTATGATTTTTATATAACATGAACCTTAAATATAAGCCAAATTACCAGAATAAACTTCAAAGTGGATACATCAGAATTGCAAAAGACATTGCCTTATTTTCTAGTGGGAATGTTTGTTATGTTTGTTGAACCCTGGATACTTGGATATTTTTTTGTTTTTTTGCTTTGTTTTGTTTTGTTTTTGTTTTTCAAGACAGGGTTTCTCTGTATAACCCTGGCTGTCCTGGAACTCACGTTTTAGACCAGGCTGGCCTCAAACTCAGAAATCCGCCTGCCTCTGCCTCCCAAGTGCTGGGATTAAAGGCGTGCGCCATCACCGCCCAGCTGATACTTGGATTTTTAAGGACAATTTTGATGTTTTAATACTTGATGAAAAAACAATCATGGCTATTTTAAATATGAGTTAAATATTGGATCACTGGTAACCTGCACTTTAGCTACATATTTGTTAATCATTATGATAAAAAATTTAGCAATTTTCTATCTTTCAAAATGCCTGTTGCCAAGTATATAGATGATGTACCAGAATTTGGTTTCCCCCTGTACTTGGCATTTTCTGTCATTTTAGCTTCTAGGGTCTGTAACTGGACTTTTATACATGAGGCTCTATTCCTGGTATTTTTCTTTTTGTAACTTACTGATATTTTTGATAGTCATCTTTCTCTTCAGTCTCATATCATGATCTTAACCTTCTGATACTATGTGGAAAGTGAATAGTACTCTACATGAAGAAAAAGGAGAAAATGGATATAATTATCATTTTAGTGTAGGAATCATAATGCAATATATCAAACTCAATAATGACAATAATTTTATGTAACTTTTGAAGGATAGAATTCATTCAAAATAAAACTTATTTCAAAAGGATTATGGCCAAGAAGATGATAGCTCTTGAGTAAAAACATACACACAAAAATTAACAAGAACATATTGTCTACTTTCTTCTAGTTCAAGATCCCAGACAGAAATACAGAGATGGAAGTGCCTCAGAAAGCAGAGACTCGACATAGAGATACTGAAAGCATCGGAAGATAATGAAGGGATTAATGCAGATTACTGCAGCAAAACAATTTTTCCAAAAGTGCTACAGAGAAAAAATTTAATGTATTGATAGACCATGTTTGAATAACTAAAATATTTTTCTGCATTATCTTTTTCTGTATCAAGCTCCAAGGTAGGGCTGAAATCTATCCTCATGATTTAAATTACAAATTACAAACTTCTGATGAGAAGAAGAATTACCTACCGGAACACTCCTGAAGAGTTACAGAATACAAAAAAAAAAAATCTTTCAGGTTTCCTAAAACTAGGCTATCAGTCATTTCAGGTTTCCTAAAACTATGCTGTCAGTCATATCACAAAACTAGGCATTTCTCAGTCAGAGCTTCTGCTCTGTCCGAAGAATGGAAGGAATATTCCAGATAGGCAAGTTTTCTCACAATTTCTCACTAAGATCCTCCAAGCATTTCTTGCCATGTGGTTGTGTTTGTTAAAATACTTCAAATTCATATTTCTCCCAAAGTTATTAAACAATTTTACATTTCTATGACTTATATGTACTGATTTCTTTCCCTGGAAATCTACCCAGTCTTCTGCCATAGTATCTATCAGTCATATTTGATTTCCTTTTCTGAGCAGTCTATATAAACAGATATCAGCCTTACAATGGTAAATACTGACTCCCTTCTATACATCTAGGTGGCTTAACTGAACTGTACATTAAGTATGAGCATGTCATACACAGTAATGTCTGGGCAAGAAATGGACCTTCTTTAATTACAGCTGTGAGTATCTGTTAGATGGTGTGGAAGAAAACACAGTCACATCTCTGATGTTGATAAGTACCTGGTGTAGAGGAATTTTAATCCAGCAACACAGCAGCTCTGATTGTGTCCATAGACCTTCTAGGTCTGCGTCATTTGGCTTGAGTGTATACATGCCCTTAGTACACACCTTGAATCTCTTTGGTTGAAACAGTTTAGTAACACCTTTAATTCCAAACAATGACATCCTGTTGAGGGGCAGACAAAGTGACAAAGCAGAGAAAGATTTGACAGAATGAGTCAGAGTTATGAGAACGCTATTTAAGAGCAGGTCAGGGAGAGAGAGTCAGTTGTCAGTGAGTTTGGAGTTGAGGCAGTTGGAAGTCAGTGCAGTGAGAGTATTACAATGGAACTGAATTAACTTCTGAGTTCATGCAGTTCAGTGCAGGTCAGCAGAGGTAGTTGAAGCCAGAGTTAAGAAGGAGCCAGACAACTGGAACAAGTTGCTAGAGTTAGTTTTAGGTCAAGCAGAGCAATTTGGTGAGAGGTTGAGAGAATAAATCAGCTTGGATAGGAGTTTGAGCCAGAAGAGTTGAGTTGAAATAGCCAGCCAAGTATCAGAAATAACTAGGAAGGGGTGAGCTTATTCAGCAGCAAGTCTCAGAGGTGACAATTACATCTGGTGAATAAAGATACAATTACACTTAGGATTGTTCAGTCCTGTCCACCTAACAACTGTAGTCCCATGACAATTGGAGGGTGACAAAAGGGAAAGTTAAGGAAAATGATACAAAGGCATAGTAGAGGAAAGGCTCTGGATATGTGATTTGGTCCAGTCCTCATTTTACAAGGGCTTATTTAGATTTTCTGACAGTTGTCACCAATTCCTTGCTCTGTTCTAACTTCAAAACCCATCTCAAGTGCAGCTTTGCAATTCTTCCTTTGCCTAGGCTCAGGCATCCTTGCCCTTTCAGACATCACTCTGTCATTGTAGTTGATTCAATTCTCCACCTTACAGCTATAGTATAAACAAAAAAGGGGATCATGGGAGTATAGTGCCACTTCTATGTTATAATTTAACCTAGAAAACATACTAGTAACCAGCAAACATTGATATCACAAATATAGAGGAAGATATTAAGAAAGAAGTGACCCAAACTGTTTTTCATGGGAGTTTTTGAGAAATTGCGATGCACAGCCTTAGCAAGCATATGAAATCCTTGTGAACATTTAGGAAGTAATGAAGATGAGTCAACTGAAAGAGCTCCACAAGCCTTCCTAATCACTGTCAGAAGCATCTTCCAAGAATCTACTGAGTAACCCCAAAGTAACTAGCTAAAAGAAGCACTGATATATATTTTTCACAGAAACAGTGAAGAATTATTAGTAAAACAAATATACCTAACCAATCAGCAACAGCAGTTCAATTCACAGGAAACCCAAAGGCTCTGCCAATCAGCCCTAGTCCAGGAAGTGGCAAGAAGCCACAGAAATATCACAAGAAGTTCTTTGGTGCGGTCATGATAAACATGATCAGCAAAGAAGGCAGGGCGAACCAATGCCACAGGATAGTCAACAAAGAGCAGTATCAGCAAAGACTAATGAAGACCAGCAAAGAGTGGCAAGGGAAACCAATGCCACAGAGATGTTCACTCTCTGTTGAGTTATGCTTACACTCTCTCCAAACACCACACCTCCTCTCAAGTGTCTGCTCCAGGAAAACATCACATGTCTTTTCACCAGGCAGCTTCCAGAAAATTACCACACGTATGTTCTCACCAAATCATCTTCTCATGTGTCTGCTTCAGAAAAACATCCTCTCATAATACAGTTTCGAGAAAAACATCACATAACCCAACCGAGTCTCCAAAGAAACCAGCAATTTCCACTTCAAAGGTGTTATATTTTCTTTCTTTGTATTAGTTGATACACTATTTTAAACTTTCTCTAACATTTGTAATTATATATTATATATTAAAATAGTTACTGGTATATTGTATGTAAGTAGCATGGTTTTGATAACCATTTGGTTTTTCAATGTATTTTGTTTTTTTCTATTGAATTTTTAATTTTTCTTATGCCTTCTTAAATTTATCAGGATATTTTAAGTAAAATATCAAACAGCACTGTCCTATAGCTATCTCATGCAACTTGAAGCACTTCCTCTTGGAGGGAGGTACATACGGCTTAAGAAACTAAACTTGTAAGTCTCTGGACACTTATGAAACTTACAAATTGTCAGGACACACTGCTAGGAGATTCATAAGAACATTTGCTAAGGTTGTAAAAGCAGAAACAGTAAGTGTCAGGTCTTTCCTTAGTGAAGCTCCCTACAGACTGGGCAGGGGGTTTCCTTTCTCAAGTGAGCAGAGCCCCCAGTCTTCCTTCTGTATTACAGACTCATGTTTTGAACGAATGTTATATTATGCTCATGATCGTTCAAACCTATTTTCATTTTTATTCACATCTTTGTCTTTTTTCTTTTTTTCTTTTTTTTTTCTTTTTTTAATTTCTACTTTCATTTTTCGTGGTCTGGGTACCAGGCCAGACAGTGGTACTTAGTGAAACCCTTTCTCAAAACTAACAGCAACAACACACCACCAGAACACTAATTAAATAAACGTATGCTTCGAAATTTCTAACTAGAATTGGTTTCTGGGTTTGCTGGTGGTTTTGTTTGGGTTTGTTTCTCAGACAGACTGCTGTTTAGTTAGAGGACATGACTGCCAGGCCGCTTTGTACCCAAAATTCAGCACTACATCTGCTTGGAAATAGCCTGTACTTCACAGTCACTGAACTTTTCATCCCCTGCTTAGAAACAACAACCTGTTTTGTTACAAAGGCATCTATATTTACACTGAGAATTTCATCATTTTCATTTCCCTGTTCTTTGTGTTAATTTACAGTCCTCTGCCAGGCATGGTGCTTTTATATATTTCTTTGAAGGACTTTTCTTAATGTTTTATGTTTGAGGGCTATGCTATTCTCTGCAAAGAAAACCAAAAACTTTCTAGTCTCTTGGGAAAGTAACTATGTATCCTACGTTTCTGCTCTTTTTATCATTGGATATGCCTCACCTATTGTAAGTATTGTTAGTAGCCTTGTTGAAATGGCTACATCCATTTCCTGGGAGTCATTCCTTCCAGTATTTCCCTCCTGTAGTTTTATAACAAATAAATGAACATTCTGGTCTAACACTTCAGGACATAAAATCAAGCAGTGCTTTTATCCTTCTTATGGACAGTCACACCACTTCTCATTATGTCTGTGAACTTTTCTTTTGTGAATTAATTTGACTTTTGTTAACATTATTAGTTTGTTCCATTAAATTGGTGCTAGCTGAGATTTACTTTTTTTTTTTTTTTTTTTTTTTTATTCAAAGTTCTATTTGCCTCAGATTACTAAAAGGGAGCATTAGGTGTGTTAGCCATACACAGAATTTTAACTTCCTCCTT
>NC_034593.1:116455525-116493333 GCF_900095145.1 Mus pahari | reverse complement strand
AAGCAGTGCTTTTATCCTTCTTATGGACAGTCACACCACTTCTCATTATGTCTGTGAACTTTTCTTTTGTGAATTAATTTGACTTTTGTTAACATAATTAGTTTGTTCTATTAAATTTGTGCTGGCTGAGTTTTACTTTTTTTTTTTTTTTTTTTTTTTTTTTTTACATTTCTATTTGCCTCAGATTACTATCTGGGAGCATTAAAGATGTTAGCCATACACAGAATTTTAACTTCCTCCTTGTCCTGTACAAGGACATTTGCTGTGTAATTAATTCTGTCTACAGTTGCTTCTCTCGCCACACCAGAAGCAAAGAATCTCCTCTTTGGCGTCCAGATAACTGCCCTGTTCAATGAACTTGGTCTTGCACCTCCGTGAGATAGTTTCGTATTCTTGATTGACTGAGCCAGTATAGAAGAGCACGTGAATGTCCTCCCACTGTGATATTAGTGTTAATTGCCAATTTGACAGAAGCTAGAATCACCTACAAGCTAAGCCTCTGGGCACATCTGTAAGAGATTATCCAGATTAAAGTGAGCCATTGAGAATGCCTGTGAATGATTATCTTGATTAGGATAATTAACTTAACGTGAGAGGCACAATCAAAACTGTGGGCAAGACCATTCCCTGGGTGGGGTTCCTGGACTGCATGGGATGACAAACTCAGCATAAACAGGCATTCATCACTCTCTGACTCCTGATTGCGGATGTGATATGGCCAGTCACTGCCTTGGTTTCTAGGCCAGGACATGCCGTACCCTTGAACTTTGAACTGAAATAAACCCCTTCTCCCTTAACTTGCTCTCATCAGAGTATTTTACCTCAGTAGTAGAATAAGAACCTAAGCCACCACCCAATTTCAAGAATACAAACCTGTTATAGTCATAGTAGAGGTAGTTCTTTTCTGATTTTTATGTACATATTTTCTAAACTGCAGCAACATGGATAATGTGGATGAAATGTTTCTTGTTGGATATGTTCTGTGCATTTTGTTGTGTTTAGCAGCATGCCTGGGTTCTCCTCTCAGGATGCCAGTCTCCCATCTCCAGCTGGCTCACATTGTGAAGTATCTCCAGGTATTTCCTGTAGTTCCCTGTTTGGAATGCAGAGTCAAGTGAGCAGCTAAGGAAGCATGTGATGAAATGAAATATGTTCTATCTGAATTCTTGTGAAATAATTACCAAATAATACCCATGCCCTGATGTGAACTACAGAGTTGCACAACCCACTTCTTGTTCTAATAAATACAAGACTTACAAATAAATTATTAAGTACTAAGTTCTGCTTTGCTAAAGATCACTGAGTGACTTTATGACACTGATTTAACAATCTGAATATACATATATAAATTAATATTTCCTTCAGTTTAAGGGGAGTCTGGAAAGCGTCCCTCTCCTAGACTGGTGAGGAGATGCTAGCCTCCACAGAGAAATTGAGTGTTACCAAAATTATTTAGGTAGATGCAGAGATGTATGCCAAAGTTAGTTCAAAATTTGCCTGATGAAGAGATGAGTGGTTTTTCAATGACGTATATTCAGTATCTGAAAAACCGAGTGTTTTGAAAGTTCTTAAAAACATCTATCTTAGTACTTCATATAATTTTAAAGTTTAATCATTTTCCTGATTTATTATCCTTACAAAATCATATATATCTTCTTCCATGTTTGGATGTTCCCTCTAAATACATATGTATTTATGTACAAATATATCCACATATAAATGTATACAAATGGGAATTAAAGTCCTATATCCAGCAACAGAAAGCTCACAGAAGCATAGCTCTGTGTTCTCCATCTCTCTCTGTCTCACCAAATCAAAAATAAAAATTAAAATTTCATTAACATTTCCTATACAGTCTTCACTTCGTTTTTGCTTTTGATTTGAAATAATGTTCACTTTGCTGTGTGTCTTGATATACATGTGCAAAGTGTTGATATGTTAATAAGCAGAATATGTAGGAGGGTTAATGAATAATTAACAAAGTACTTTTTGCACAGGATTGAGTTTACAAATTCCGTTTGGTTGTTTTGTTTTGTTTTGTCTCATAAGAATTAAACTTCTCTTGGTCTGAAGAACATCCTGTTTCCCAAGGTCCTCCAGATGCCTCACAGCACCTGCCTTCTGACCTTCTCCTCTCCCCCTTTGGACTTAAAAGTTCAAAGCTGGACCCCTTCTATGCTGTCCTTGCCTTGGTTTAGGCTGGGCTTTCTACCTGAGATTATCCAACCTATGTCTAAGAATCTACCTCATTCTCTGCACACACACACACACACACACACACACACACACACACACACACACAAACACTTCATTTAGAAAGTTACAGCTGTTTCTCCTCATTGGTAAGATTCTAAGAAGTAACAATTCCAGATTCAGAAATGTGTACCATGTTTCACTGAAATTTCAGCAGGCAGGGAGAGGCCTCTAGTTAGTAGACACTTTTATTCCACAGTAAGTGCTCTCTTACCAGCTGTTATGCCTGATCATACCACTCTTTCTGCCAAAAACAACATCTTCCCCCAGTGCCCTACTTCTCAGCTGCGCCACTCTAAAACAATGTTTGCTCCTCATTAAACCTGTGATGTCAACTGAGAATCAGTCCACCCCATAAGCAGATCAAACCAAACTGGGTAGGAGAGACACAAAATCTGATCCTGGTGACTCAGAGAGAGAACGAGAATGTGCCCCAGCCTCTGCATTCCACTCGAGCTGGGAGCTAAGGAGACACTCTGCTCCGAAGACTGGGAGGATGTCCTGATGGTAATTAAACTCTGTGGCCAAGAGGGCACATGTTGCTCTTATGAGGACCTTGCAAAGTAAATAAACCACAAAATTAATTGGCTGCATCTCATAGAAACCACGCAGCTGAAGAGGTACTTGGACCACCTAACCCAGTAAATTGGAACCCCGGTTCTGATCTATCTCCAAGGAATAAAAAGACTTTTACAACCAGATGGGGCTCCTAGCATAGATATTGGCCAATGCTGTTGGTTATTGCCCTTGCCAGTGGTCTACTGTGACATGGAAAGATCTGGGACAAAAAGGTAAAACAAAACCCAAAAATGCTTCAGAAGAGAGACTGATTTGGTATTATTCTGGTCCCAGACAAGCTCACTGGCATTGGAGATTCTGCATCTTTCCCACCTACACTGGAGGGACCTTGTTGTAACTGAAGCTTCCTTCCTGCTTAGAACTCTGAGCTCACTGTGATTCATTATCAGTGATTTCAAAATGCATTCCAATGTTAAGACACTTGTGCATGAGCCTGGGATTGGTAGACAGTACTTGCGAGGTAATCAAGGAGGAAAGTGGGTTTGATGTAATCTATTTCAAGGAAAATATATTAAAGATACACTTTTTGCTCAAAGCATCCATTCCCTTAGTCTAATTCTCCCTTTTGTTCTTAGCACCACTCAGATATCAACGGTAGATCAGAAGAACTTGTTTAAATTACTGCTCAGCTTAACCATGACCAAACTGATCTTCGCTGAAATCACAGGAAGGTATGCCAGAGGTTGTCCTTTTTACCAAATAGCTAACTGTGAAAAGTTTAAACACATTACAAAGACATTCCATAAAGTTAAGTGACAAAGCCATATGAAGTTGAGCAATGCAGTTATGACAGGAGAGTACCAGTTGCATTGGAGAAAATGCATGAAGCCAAGAATACAATGAAATGCTTATGAGTAATGTCTTACCTATATTGAGCTGAAGAGCAGTGGTGCTTCTCATGATGTGCTGTAGAGTCTGGAACACATACTGTATTTCTTGGTGGTAACACTACTCAACTGGTGTTCAACTGTGGAGGGTTATAATTAATTATTTGGTCAGTCAATAGGCTGTGTACATGCTAGATGAAGTAGAACTGAGGGTAGGAATGGGAAACAGGTGCATTTGCCATCAGATGATTCCAGTCATTGGCAGATCCAGGGCATGTTCTTCTGATAACCTCTGCTCTGAAGCAACCTCAGATGTTGAGCCTAGGGAGAGACTACAAGTGACTGGCATATAACACCAGAAAACAAACATCAGAGACTTCATATATGTACACGGGGCATTCATGACTATATGTATGCATATATGTGTGTGCATATATAGTGTATATATGTGTATATATGTACATATTTGTATATCAGGAAATAAAGGCAAAATAGTATTGTCTTTCACAATAATCACATTAATTTGGTTCTAGACAACTTCTTATTTGGTTCTGAGATTATTCATTTAATTTTCTTTAAAAATATTTCCATGATCTAAAAACTACATTCTAATATTTTCTTGCCCAAAGATTAAATGCAATAACAAATTAACCAATGTGAAACTTATCTTATAGTGGACAAAATTAAAAGTATATTAATATGCTCTATCTTAGATAATAAAGTATAGTTTTATTTGAGTTGAGATAAATTCTCATTTTATTATTAATTACAGAGATGTAAAGGAGTTTTAAAATTACAGGCAAATAAGATGGAATTCACTGCCTTCTTAAAACAAAGATGAATTATATAAACACAGATTACATAGTGTGGGAGAATATAGAAAGGGTAACTCTGAGCACTCTTGGCTTGCCCGGGCTGTGTCTTTTCTATCATCAGCTGCACACACAAACACCTTATAAATCATATTAGGAGAACAGACTAAATGCCAGTTAGAGTTTAAAATTATGTGTCTTACTCTAGTCTGATTCCATATGTTCTCAGGCATATACAAGTATTCATACAGGCATTCATTCTGCATATATGTAGGCATGTGATTTATGAGAAAGTTCATTGTTCTATTACCAATCTAACATGAATGAACACTTTACAAAGGTCTTAAAGAAAATAATGTATGTCTAAGTGTGTGTACATATGTGTGTGCAATTTGTACATATATGTGGTGTCACTATACTGAATAAAAAAGTTTAAGATTTTACACATGTGATTAAAGCATTTGTAGGATAATCTAATGAATGGAAAAGTCATATCATGTTCCTCAGTTGGAAATTGGGTATTTTATTAATCACCTAACTTCATAATCATATTACCTACATTCATATAAGTGTGTGTTTGCAAACATAAAGGAGAAGAATGTCTCAATGAGTTTTAGCAGGTCCCACCATCTGCCAGTCACCAGTGAAAGGCAGAAGGTTCTCATCCATCATGATGGGTCAGATCTCCATGATTAAAACCTCAGGGCTTCTCAGGGGTATAAACTCCTGGCTTTCCACCTGCACACTTCCCTGTGGACTCATCACCCTTGACTCTAAACAACTCTGCAAAAGCAAGTTAATTTTAATTGGGAAGCAGAATTTAACAATGAGTAAAAAGGGAAGCTAGTTACATTATTCACCAGGTAAAGTTAACAGAGGATTTTGTTTGAAAAAAAAATTATGGGAAAAATGCTTGTCTTCTTTTTTATATAAAAATTATTATTAACTGATTGGAAAATGGTTCTTAAAATTAGAAAGAACTAGAATTATATTCTTGGTTCTTTCTAATTATTATAGTTGCCCTCTCTGGAACAATGGCTGCATCCCAGCCACCTGCAAAGCCCAATTTGACTTTCCAATGCTTTGGAGTCAATAAAATCCCAAATGATTTGGGACCAATCACACGTCCAGTTGTTTAAATTCAGGTTCATTTTAGAGAAAATCTAATTTGTGTGATCTGATTCACTTACATTTAACTTATCAAATAATATTTCAAAAGTTAATCTGTGTTGAGAAAAACCACTACTATAAAAAAAAATGTTGAAATCTATGCTTTTTCCAAAAGGGAATGTCATTTCAAGGTTAAGCAAGTCAGTCTCTGCCCCCAAAGTTTTCACCAAGAACTGAGACCTCAGACTTTTTAAGTCTGTCTTTTCAATCACAGTCAGAGCTGGGAGGAACTTGTGTGCCCTGCATTCCCAATTCCATTGAGAGGCCACCATGATTACAAACAGTGCCCAGCAGTTGTCCTGGTATAAGACCACTCCCTGGATAAGAGACTGACATAACAATGGTTTGCAAGAGGAAACTTGGAACTTCTGTCTCTATTCAGGGAACAATGCCAGCTTCAGAAATATACTGGATAGAGTGTAGTTTTCCTGTTAATTTGCATAAAAAACGAGGAGTGGAGCTACAACTTTCTCTCTCAAAACCAAGGAAATCCCAGTCAATATTTTAATTCAAGCTTCTGATGGGGTCTTATTTTGTTCTTCTCAAGCTGGAATGTGATGCTGTCAAGTATGTTAACTTTATCTATACCATGAACTAGAAAACATAATTTTCAGTGTCTTTGAAAGAAAATGTAGAACAGCATTTGGTGGGAAATTAAATTTGATTAACATTAAGGTGTTCCAGATTGTTCATTGTGGAAATCACAGAAAACTTACATCCTTGGATGGTTGCTTGATAGAACAAATGTGGACTAAGAAAAATAAAATTGAAGAAGGGATCTGAAACTTTAAATTCATTTTCACAAGGTAATGTTAGTATGCTTATACCACATTTCATAGCTAAGAAGTATTCTAGAAAAAAGTATAATAGAAACAGTAAGACAACAAAACAGGTTTGAACTATATTTTTTGAACACTGTTTGTAATGTGGCTATTTACTTAAGTTCTATATGTCTCTGTTTCCAAAAGTATAAAAATAAATGTCTCAGCACTGTTGTGGGAACTAAATGATTATCGTTTATAGAAGTACATATATACAGACAGACAATCATATGTATGATTCAAATATATGTAGGAATCAAATACATATTATGTATTATATAAATATATTACTTAAGACATCATATGTGTGTATCTATCAGTTCATACTTTTTAATTAAAAATGTCAGATATTTGTTCACACATGTATATGTATAAAATACCATATGTGTGTATATAAATGTATCAGTTGATAATATTTAACGAAAGAAGAAAATCAGACTCACACCATTCCTACTTGCTGTCTCTACTTCATCCTTGACGTTCAGCATGTGAGTCCTCATCATCCCAGACCTGCCTCCATGCCTGCCACTTCACTGCAGCAGCAGTGAAGGGACTCATCCATCTAGAACCGTAAGGCAGAATAAACTCATCCTTTTGTACGTAGTCTCGGCCGTGATGTTTTATCACAGCAATAGAAAAGTAACTAGTACATCTCCCAACACCATGGAAATGTTAAAAGCCTTCTTTAAAGTTGGGGAAAAAAAAACTTGATGTGTCTTGATAGTTCAGTTTATGATCTAAAACAAAATATTACAATGAACAGGTAAAAACAAGGTAGCTGTGTAGTGCTGCTGACTTGCCAGCCTCATCCTGAAGTTTCTTTTTTTTTTATGTATTAGATATTTTCTTTATTTACATTTCAAATGCTATCCTGAAAGTTCCCTATACCCCCCCCCGCCCCTGCTCCCCTACTCACCCACTCCCACTTCTTGGCCCTGGCATTCCCTGTGCTGGTTCATATAAAGTTTGCAAGACCAAGGGGCCTCTCTTCCCAATGATGGGCGATTAGGCCATCTTCTGCGACATATGCAGCTAGAGACAGGAGCTCAGGGGGTACTGGTTAGTTCCTATTGTTGTTCCACCTACAGGGTTGCAGCCCCCTTCAGCTCCTTGGGTACTTTCTCTAGCTCCTCCATTGGGGGCCCCGTGTTTCATCCAATAGCTGACTGTGATCATCCACTTCTGTGTTTGCCAGGCACTGGCATAGCCTCACAAGAGGCTGCTATATCAGGGTCCCTTCTGCAGAATCTTGCTGGCATGTGCAATAGTATCTGGGTTTGGTGGCTGATGATGATAAGCAATGAGTAAGATAAAACCAAGGTCTAGAATACGGAGGAGAAAGATATACAGAAACTTCAGGATGGAACTACCCCTTCCAGGGATCCATCTAGACCTTGGTTTTATCTCACTCATTGCTTGGCTCAGCCAAGCACCCTTCTTATCTTCTTGCTCTCATCCAAGTATCCCTGTCCCATTTCTACCCTGCACTACAAGAACTCTCTGCTGAGGATACTGCCATTGTTGTGTCAGCTGTTCCTAGCTTTACTGCCAAAGTCATTTGCCTGGTTCTGGTCTCCAGCCCCTTCTTCCTATAAAGTCTTCCAGTCTTTTGCCATCACTCAGAGAGGAGTGGTGAGTGTGGGACACCTCCTGACCATTCGGAGGATTTTTTTTCTTCTTCCACATTTCTTCTCTAGGAAGAATACCTCTTGTATCAATTTCCCATGATATATACTGTAGGGATTTAAATGAGAATGGGCCACATTGGCTTGTATATTTGAGTGTTTTTTGCCCAGTTGGTGGAACTGTTAAAGAAGGATTAGTGGTGTGGTCTTACTGTAAGAGGTGTGTCACTGGGGATGGATTTTGAGGTTTCAGAACCTATGCAAGACTCAGTCCTTCTTTGCTGCCTATGAATCAAAAGCTCCATGCTACTGTTCAAGAAGCATATCTATCGCTTCCCACCCTAACAATCACGGGCTAGCCCTCTAAGCCTGTAAGTAAGCCGTGTTAAATGCTTTCATTTATAAGAATTCCCTTGGTCAGTGTGTCTCTTTACGGCAATAGAATAGTAGCTAAGACAAATACCAGGTCCTACTCTCTCCACAAATTGCAGTTGGCTATCTGACTACATTAAATTCTTCTACCTAGGAATTAAAAAATAACTATAATCCTCAACACAATTACCATAATAAGGATTTCACATAACAAATTGTCCTAGAAATACTACTGAGATTCCTGAACTAGACCACATGCTTTTTGTTGCCTGAAACAATTCATTTGTTACCTAGACAGACCCTAGATGTACAGAGTACGTGCTGGAGCCAGTTCTTGTAGGATTGGTTGATTAGTAAATGCAACTGTGTACATTGCAGACGTAACTAAAATCCTAGCTTTTAATTTTTACACATGTGAAGTAAATTTAGAAAGAGGCTCTCTACTCCTTCCACTTAGTTCTACCAAGTTCTGATCACATGCCCAGGCCTGTCTTTTGGGTTTGTTTGTATATTAAGGCTTATTTTCTGTATCACCATCAGCCTGGACTTTTTAACCTATGTGTGATGCTTAAAACTATTTATACATGATAGAACCTGGAAATATATAAAAAGGATGTCTCTTGATAGGTCTGTGACTATATTTCTTGGAAGAGGGAGACGCTTTTCAGGAGTGGAGAAGAAGGCTTGCATCGACCGCAATATAAAGAAGCCTGAAAGAAAAGCAGAGTTGCTTTGCCAACTCTCCTTTACTTCTTGTTTGTGAGTGCATCTACTCGGTTGCCACCAGGGTTGCTGCCATGCTTCAGGACACTGTATCCTGGGATTTTTCAATGAGGAATGAAGAACAGCAACTCTATAAGAATTTTCCAGAACTTCTACACCAAACTGAGAATTCTGTGACAACTGATCTCATGGCCTAAGCATCAGATAATGAGTTCTCTGCCTTTCTAGTATCCAGACAGCCACACATGAACTACACAGACTGAGTAGTATAAGCCATTCTAGAGAATTTGTGTAATAATATATATTTACTCTATTGAGTCTGTTCCTCCTTGGGTTCATATATATATATATATATATATATATATATATATATATATATATATTTTCACTATACAGTGGCTATGCATTAGTTTCCAACATGACCTTAACAACCACAACAACAAAAGCTACAGTCTTCTTTCCTTATCATCATAGAAAAATTAAGCACTAAATATGATTCGCAATTATTCTAAAGTCAAAAAAAGTTCAAAATGTTATCAAGAGAGTTCAAATAGAAAAGAAATGTCTTGTTACATTCATGCTTTCATGCTGTTCTACAAAATGTGAGAAAGTTTCTACAGCATCCATTAATTTTGTTATATTCAGTTTATTGATATAAAGAATAAAGATGGAAATCTTTTCTATTATTTTATGTACAGATGTTTTCTCTGCATCTGTGTCTAAGCACCATATGCATGATACCCATGGAGGCCAGAAGTTGGCATCAGTTCCCCATTGAAAATGAAGTTGTGATTTCCTGTGTGCTGTCGTGTCAATGCTGGGCATCAAAAGGTTTGATAATAATTCATCCAGAAGCTGAGGGAGAGTAGAGTTAATCACCATGACAGGAGTGGATGTGTAGGATATCTGTAGAGGAAGTATCTATTTGCCAGCTCTAAATGGATGGATGGGTCTTGGTATCTTGCTTCTGCATGGCTCCATCAATGCTTTGGTGCAGTGTGTCTTTTGCCTTGTTGTCAAATATCTGAATTTAAATAGAATGGCACTGTCCCTTGAAAATGTTAAACGCAGTTCCCCTTAAAAGAAGCAACTTGAAGTCTTTCTCATAATCAGCACTTAGATCTTGGATCTTTTTTAAAGTCCTAGTCTTCTGAGATAGAATCGTCTTATTCCATTCCAACTGTAGAAGCTATTTTACAACACATCCCTTTTTGCTCTGTTAATGAAATTAGATTTGAATCAAGATCATGAGTCCATGTATATTCCTAGCACACAGTGCCAAGTAATGCTGTGCTTGAGAGAACGTGTATTAAAGCAGGTGCCATTTCAAGTTTCATGTGCAATTATTCTTGGACAGCAATTCTTTTTCATTGTGTAGGTGTATTTTATAGCTAACTATGTCTTCCCAGTCTTCAGATAACACTTGAGAAATGCAGAGACTGATGACTCTTGAATCTGTGTGAGTCTTCATACTTATTATTAAGGGAATACTTTATTTTTTTTCATTCATTCCAATGATTTATGATGCTGAGAAAATAAGGGGTGGCTTTCAGCTTAAGAAACGTCACTCACCCATGGAAAATGTAAATATCTATACTTAGAGCCAATATGTTCAGCACTTTAACAGAGGGAAATAAGAACTGAAGGGTTGAAACAACGAGATAAAATGTAAAAAGCAATTACAGGAAATTTTCTAGCGCTAATTGAACTAGCCAGGGAAAAGTGCGCCACGAGTATACACCTGCAAGCACACACACACACACACACACACACACACACACACACACACACACATATATATATACTCTCTGTTCGCTGGAACGTGTTCTCCTGGAAAGGAGTAGGAAGTGCCTACAGCCGCCGATGTGGCTCGCACTGGCTTCTGCAGTTCTGTATATACACTCTTTCTCCTTCCTTCAGAAGCTCAGCTTAAGAACAGGAAACTGCTTGTAGCAGCACTCGGGCTGATATTAATTGTCATGCCCAGGGAAAGAAGCAATTTATCAGATAACTGGGTCCCAAGCCATACAGGGCCCGAGAGATTAAAATGATCACCTTGAATTGCACTCAGAAACTAAAAGGCAATCACCACAGACGGCAGGGCACAGGTGGACTGTGCTCCGTGTAGCCAATCTAGTTAAGCAAGCGGACCACACCATTTTCAGGGTCTAAAGCTTCCGAGTGGTCTCTGAAGTGTTGTTCCACACAAAGCTTGGAGGGTGAATTGAATACAAATTTTTCACGCATTTGAGGATTTCTCCTAGAAGAAATGACTTTTAAAGAGAAAACAAATGAAAAATCGTATGAAATAGACTCCAGAGAATTTGTTAAAAATCCAAAGGGCACCAGTAAGATGAAACAGGCTACTAAGTTATGCGTGAGGGAGTTTAAAAATCTGGTAATCCATGCAGCAGTAAGTTGTGACAGTCACGCTCCTTTCTCAAACTAGAAAGTCGCCAGAGGCATTTCCTACTCCCGCCCTGAGATCGTACTCACTTTTTAAACCTAGGATATAGTATTTACTATCACAATTGAAGTCAGAGCTAAACAAACTCATTTTTTAATGGAAGCGCCTGGAAAGGTTTCCACAAGGGCATAGGGTCCTTCTAATATCCAGGGGTCAGTGTAAGAATCACACTGGACAAACATATAATAGAATGGTTCATGGTTGAAGTATCAGGTTCGACATTTTGAGGCTCCTCTGGACATTTCGTTTGAACCCCCTTGTGGTTAGTACAGTCTTTCTGCAGTACATAAACTCAGTGTGTGCAATGAACTGTTTTTCCCTTTAGGGTCTACAGCTCTCTCTCTCTCTTTAATCTAGTTCTGCTTTAATGGTACGATGAAACCCTTATGTACCTATATCTTTCATTAATATCAGCAGTTTGAGGAAATACTGAGGTAGAAACTCACATAGGAGAAGGTGTACTGCAAGACAAATTTCTAACTTTAGAAAAGTAAAAATGGCTAATTTAACTCTGAATATATAAAACTATCAACACAACCTGAAGATTCTGTCCCCAGTACTACTTAATATCAAAGGGTATGTGTCATTTCTATGATCATTTCTGTTCATGCCTTAAAAGGATGAAATAGTGCTCTAACTCATAATTAATGAAAGCAATAACAATCTACCATGAGTAGAAATTTCTTATAATCCCCAAATGACCAAATGAGTAATCAAAAGTTATAAAGTTCAGGAAAAAACATGAAGGGACGTGGCCATGCTGATCTCAGCAGTCTATTTGCTCTGTGAAGAAAAATACCTGAAGTTACTAGTATACTTCCAAAAGACAATCATTGTGAACTCTAAATCTGGAACATTGATGCTATCAAAATTCCACCCCATGTGACAATTTTCAAGCTACTCTGAAGTCACTAAGACTCATTATTTTTCAGGATGTCCTCCCCCATCTCAGAAGGGAAGGAGAGGGCAAGGGGCTTAGGGATTGTGGGGAACCAGTGGGAGGATGATCAGGATGTAAAGTGAATCCATAAATAAATTAATGAAAAAAGTCATTCTTTTTTTCTGAGCCATTATCTCAATAGTATGTGTTTATCTTGTTCTCCATTAGAATCAAATTTTGCCACTTGATAAGTTTGATGTAAAATTGAAACAACACAAGGAGAATTTGGATTGAAAGTCGGTACTATAATAAGTCTTCTTTTTTCCTCTCAGGCTGGACTTTGACACTTAACCAGCTTCACTACGGTGTACTCATTCCTTAACTTGTATTGATATAGGAGCTCTGTCTGTTTGTCTAGAAGACTTGAACTATTTTATAATGTTTTCTTGACAAATGCTTGAACTTTCCAAGGAAGGAAAAACACAATTTCACATAGGTCTCGTCTTATTGACCAAGAGCTACAAAACAGAAATAAAAATATTGAGGGCCTCGTATGCTTGAATAGTCTTCAGTAGTATATAAAAGAATTTATATACACTGGAAAACCAACCGGTAGGGTTGGTGGTAGCATAGAATATGTAGACTCAACAGCTCTTTCTTTATCTCTCACATAATGTTGTGTGGATTAAACACTAAATCCAGAAACTTTCCAGGCTTTGATACCCCCATTCTCAACTTAGAGGTCCACATTAAGACTGTGGTGGAAGTGGCAGGCTCTACTGTCACTTGACTTCTTGGTTGGTCACATGGTTTTTTTTGTTTGTTTGTTTGTTTTAATTTCTTTGTGGAAGTTCGAGAAGGGAAAACGTAGCCGCCACTCCTTCATAATTTTATGTCAAGAATCTGACATCTTTATTAGCACAGTATCTCCCTATGCTGCCCAGGTGTACTAGAGTTCACAGCACAGTGTGCAGAAGAAAAGGAGTCAGAGAATGGGAGGAAAGTTGTCAAATGCAACCTTCTGGACAGGACGCAGTAAGCCCACTCGTGAACTCATGGCACTTGTGGGTTCCTACACAAACTCTGAACAACAGGAGGCAGCCAAAATTTCCATCATGGGCGGAGCTGCTCTTCAGGTTCTATCCCTTACTGAGGATATACTGGCAGTTGACAGGAGGGAGAGTCATTCTTTCTTGAGGTTGTAACCACTGCTAGGGTTCTCATGCTCTAATGGATGGTCCACAGCCATGTGCATGCAGACACCACTCAGAGGACATAGTGGGTGATCAACAAAGACGAAGGTGGGAGGGGGATGCTAGTATATGGGGAGATTTGAAAGGAGAACTGAGGGAGGGTATCTAATTTTATACAAAGGGAACAACCTCAACAATGAGAAAAGAAATTTTAAAAATTCTACTCAAATATATAAATCATTTAAGTATCTCCAAGGCTATGGAATATAATCTTGAGATGGAGGCTGGGTTAGCTATAAGCATCCTGGAGTTCCATACCCAGTACTGGAATAATGATTAATATTAAGATCAATAGCCTACTTTTAGAAGGATGCACCCTCATTTGTGTGATTTTTCTTCTGCTAAACTATTCACTTTTTCTAACTCCGGAAAAAAATAGGAATCATGAGAATTACATATCTCTTTCCTGTTATCAAATATAGATCCTGGTCTTTTTCTTCTTTTAAATAAATTTGCAGCCAGAAAATTTAAAACTTACCTGGAAAAATGTTTGTTTCTCTAGCATCTGTAATCAAGTGGTAGACCCAAAGAAATCATTTTTTAATTAAATTTAGCTTTACTGTTTCTCCATTGACACCAGTTTGAAAAATATTTCTTTTCTTTATTCCTTACTAAGTTGTATTTGGTTTGTCTTATATTGCTCATTAAGAGATGGTTTTAGGATTTAAATAAAACAAAACCAAAAACTCCTTAACATCCCCATCTGTCAGAAAAGAAAATGCAAATCAAAATCTCAATGAGATTCCATCTCCCAGTAAGAATGACTATTGTCAAAGAGTGAAAGGAGTAACCATCCTGACAAAAATAAGGAGAGGCAGGGCTCTTATGCATGGTTATGAGACTATACACGGGAATGACCATCCTAGAAAGCCATGAAGAGTTTTGTCCAAAACCTAAGACCAGAATGATTATTTAGCACAGCTCTGCTGCTTCTAGGTGCCTTTCCAAAGGATGTGAAATCAACATGTCAAAACAGAGACCAGGGTACCATGTCCACTGCTGTACTGCTTGCAACAGTGAGATATGGATATAGCCAAAAGCCCATTCAAATGATGACTGGGTATACATGAAAACATATCATAGAACAATATCCAATTGTCTGTCATCTGTAGCCAAATACATGGAACTGGAAGATACTATGTTAGGTGACTACGTCAGACACAAAAAGCCAAGAACGACATGTTCCCTTAAATGTAGAAGCTGAAATGGCAGATGAGGATGCAGAATAATACAGTTAAGAGAGGGTGGTGAGTAAGGAGAAAGAAGATTGAAGGTAGTTAGAAAGTGAGTGTCTGCACATAGCTAGATCAAATGTACCCCAGTGTCTCAGGACGGAGTGACAGTGGCTCACAGAAGCCTGTCACACTAGTTAAGAGCAGCTGGGAGAGAGTGACTAGAAGAGAGATGTCACCCATACAGATAAGGAGGTATTGACCTAATTACTGTGGTTTGATGTTACATTTGAGATATGTGCCCTGATATCATATCACATGGCACACCCTGCATATGTACAATTAAAACAATAATTTAGCAGAAAAGGCAGGGCCACCTCTATGTAAAGTCCCCCACTCCCACCCCCCCAAACCTCCCTTCCTGTATCTCCTGCAGGAGGACCTAATTGAGGACTGCCTGAGAGATCAAGGACTGCTGACACAAACAATGCCAGCCAATGGAGAACTTCTGTCTAGAAGAGATGCTTTCTTGGGACCAATGAGACGTAGGTGGAGGGTATTAAAGGAGCGAGCAGCGGTGTTCAGATGAGCTTGTTGCACTGCTTCTCACCTGCTCTCCAAGTCTACGTCATGGACTCCATGCCACCTCCCCTCCAACCCCCAATGGCAGGCAGGGTCAGGGGGCTAGTAGTCCAGAGCACAGGTAACAGGAAGAGAGGGTGCAGCCTGGAACAAAGTGAGACAGAGCAGAGCTCGGAGATATGGAGGTGAAGGTGTTTGCTACTGTTCATAACCTGAGTATCATTTCTTGTGAACTCCCAGAAGACAGGTTGAAAAAACAACAATCTCTAGTAAAATACTATCCTGGACAATGCATTATTTTTTAAACTTATTTTATTAGATATTTTCTTCATTTACATTTCAAATGCTATCCCGAATATCCCCTATACCCTCCCCCCACCCTGCTCCCCTGCCCACCCACTCCCACTTCTTGGCCCTGGTGTTCCCCTGTACTGGGTCATGTAAAGTTGGCAAGACCAAGGGGCCTCTCTTCCCAACGATGGCTGACTAGGCCATCTTCTGCTACATATGCAGCTAGAGACATGAGTTCTGAGGGAACTATTATTTTAAGACTAAAAAGAACCACTAAGTTAAAGAGAAAGTATCGGAAATCCTTTTCAATATTAAGAAAGAGTTTTTGTTTCAAAGGCAAGCCTTGTGATAGCAATCCAAGTTTAGAGACATGTTTCCTTTCCTTTTTATGCATCTTTATTACAATGCAAAGGAAACTAAAATAATATGTTAAAGATGACCAGACACTGTCCCCAAACCCAAAAATAAAGGATCCTGAAAGGAAGGCAACATGTCTGTAAACCAGACAGATGTTTGTGATCAACTCTTAGCTAACATCCCCCAGCTGGCTCAGGATGATTTTTATGGAGGGAGAACATTATAGAATGCCATGAGTTGATATAAATCATGAGCTGTCATGATCCGGGGGCAGAAGACCTGCGCATCCCTTCTCAGGTCCAGTCTTCAAATCACACCACATAACAGGAGCACAGCCGTTTCTCCACAGCACAGTATCTGTTTCCAGTTTCCTCCTACATTTTGATGGGTGTCGTTAAGTGTCAGTCTGCACCCTGTTTGCTAACGCTGTGACGTGCAGTACACACGCGAGTCCAGGTGACTTTCATTTACTCCATTTCATATTAGCAACACTGGGCTGTGAAAACGTTATCTTACAGACTTACCTTCTTTGGAAATTGTTGATAGCTATTGAGAAATTTGCATCGAACATTAAATGTCAATTTTTACTATAAAGTCATTTTAACTGAATAATTTAAACAAACATTTACCTTTTTATCTTATTTAAATGATGAGTGTTGATATTTGTGTGAATTCCATAAGTGCAATAGAACTTCCTGATATTTTATCACAAGCATTTTATCAAGACTAATTTATCACACTATTTCATTCCAAAAATTATACACAACTAAGGAGACACTGAGTCAAGCATGAATTTTAGCCTACTGGCTGTGAGTTGTAACAAATTTACCATCGCAGTGCAGTGAGGAACTGGATGAGAAACATGCTGAAATATTTTATTTCAATTTTTATGTAGATCAAAAGCAACTCTTAAGATTGTTTACCCCCAAGTTACTGAACCATTCTCAACGCTATGTGTTTAATTTTTCTAAAACACCCCATGGACACTAAATGTTGTTCACAGCTTTTGATTACTTACTCCTGGAGAATTTCTTCACATGTCCTAATGATGTCGAAACATGACTATTTAAGAGACAATTTAAAGACACTATTGTGGAAACCAACAAGAGCTTGCTGACAGAAGCCTGATATAGCTGTCTCCTGAGAGGCTCTGCCAGTGCCTGACAAATACAGAAGTGGATGCTCACAGTCATCCATTGGACAGAGCACAGGGTTCCCAATAAAGGAGCTAAAGAAAGTACCCAGGGAGCTGAAGGGGTTTGCAATCCCACAGGAGGAACAAAAATATGAACTAACCAGTACCTCCAGAGCTCCCAGGGACTAAACCACAAACCAAAGAAAACACATGGTGGGACTCATGGTTCCAGCTGTATATATAGCAGAGGATGGCCTAGTCTGTCATCAATGGGGGGGAGAGGCCCTTCGTCCTGTGAAGGCTCTATGTCCAAGTGTAGGGGAATGCCAGGGCCAGAAAGTGGGAGTGGGTGGATTGGTGAGCAGGGAAAGAAGGGAGGAGATAGGGGATTTTCAGAGGGGAAACTAGGAAAGGGGATAACATTTGAAATGCAAATAAAGAAAATATCTAATGAAAAGTAGATAAAAAATTTTTTAATTTTTTTTTAAAAAGGAAGAGAGAGAGAGAAAGAGAGAGAAAGAGAGAGAGAGAGAGAGAGAGATGATTTAACAACAGTGAACCTTCCCATTTGAGCAACTATGGAGAAATATTGCCATCAAAGTGTTCTCCCCAGTTCGTTAAGAAAATGTTCATAGCAGGGCCTGGTGGCGCAGGCCTTTAATCCCAGCACTCGGGAGGCAGAGGCAGGCGGATTTCTGAGTTCGAGGCCAGCCTGGTCTACCAAGTGAGTTCCAGGACAGCCGAAGCTATACAGAGAAACCCTGTCTCGAAAAACCAAAAAAAAAAAAAAAAGAAAAAGAAAATGTTCATAAGATATATCACTAAATTAAAATAATATTGCATTGAGCAATCCATCAACTAGCCTTCCGCATTTGATCTCATTGCCTCAATCCACCTCAGCCATCTACTCACTACCCCGTACATATTTACACTAAGTAAATATATATTCAACTAAGTTCCACACTCTCAGAATTTCTCATACAGTCTTTGCCATATCTAGACAGCATTTACTATCTATCAAACACTTATATTAAAACTAACTTTAAAATTTAAAATTAAATAGACTTGGGAACGGTACACATCTGAGTCACCAAAATCCCTCTCAAGTCATAGAGTAGTGCTGTTGTCCCTGGACATCTCTCACCCAGCTCTCTGCACTACCTCACCTCTATTTTACCCCCACTCTGAGGGAACTAATATCCTGATTTTTTCTTCTGTTTGTTCTGGATCTTGAATATTTGTGCAACAGTTAGTTCCTTTGAATACTATTTTGAAATTTTATCTATTTTTATATGTCATCAGGAGATTGATCTTTTATACATCAAAGACATCCATTGCCTGGTCATACCACAGTGTGTTCATCCATACTCCTTGGGACTACTATTAACAGACTTACAACTTTTAAAAATATATATAGTTTTAAGACTCTTTTCTGGAGTGGAATTTCAGGTTCATAAATAGGGAATTAATTTTATATCTGACAACCAGAGTTTTGTGCACTGTGGTGGTATCAGTTTGCTTGCACACTGAAATTGTGTAACAGTTCTGCCCCATAGACTCGTGATTGTCATTATCAGATTTTATGCTTTGAAACTTCCTATGGACATGGATGGAGGTCTAGTGTGGTACTAATTTAGGTTTTCCTGATAGCTAATTAAATTGATTACATTTTCATATCCTTCCTGGTCATTATATAATGAATATCTATATAAACTTTTATCCATGGTTAATTGGGTTATTTGGCAATTCTGCTTTTGAACATTGGGGGCCCACTATGTCTTTGAGAAGAATCGTTTGTCCGATATGTAGCTTAAGGATAATCTCTGCACGTGCAGTTGCTCACACCATGATGAATTCCAATGTGCACACTTAGTGATTTCTGTGAACTCACAAAGCCTTTCCTTGCCATAGACAGCGAAGAGAGTGTGGTATGTTTGCCTGTAGAAATTTTGTGTTTTTACTATACTTCAATCCTTCACAAATTAATTTTAAGTAGAATATAAAGTCATGATTGAATATTTTTCTAAATAAGTATTCCTTCTTTTCTTTTTCTTTATTTCCTGCTAAGAACTCGTTTTTTATCATTTCAAATTATATGCAGGTATAGTGTGTGTGTACAGCCACATGGACATGAACAAGGGTATGAGTTGCCTGGCATGGGTGTTAAGATCTCAACCCCAGTCCTTTGGAAGAGCCTATAATTCTAAGCTTCAGCCCTTATTCTAACATCTTAAGGGAAAACTTTGGTCATGCAGATTTCTTCACTGCTAATGTAAGAATCCAGACCTAATGTGTAGCACCTGCCCACAGATTTTGATAAGGCAAAATGACTTTTTAAAATACTGTGTATGTGTGAGAGGAATGTGAGTATCATGTATATTCAGATATTTGAGATATGATACATACCTATGTGACCTATGTGCACCTAGAGAACAGAAGAGGACAGCCAGTGTCTTTCTGCATCACTCTATAACTGGATACTTTGAGCCAGTGTCCCACTGAACCAGGAGAGCACGTTTTTCAGTGGGCCTGCGACATCCTCCTGTTTCTACTCTCTTCAGAGCTGTGATTAGGGTGTGCTTGAGATCATGCCTGGATTTTACATAGATGCTGGCATCTGAATGCTAGCCCTTATGTTCATGCTACAAGCATACTTAACTGCAGAACCATTTCTCCAGCCTGCAAATAGATTTTGATTTGAATATATCATTCAATTTACCTTGCTATTTTTGGAAGAGTTGCATGATATTGTAGCTCAATTTATAAATAGTTAAGGATTCCTAAACATTTTAATAATATTGATTTCTAATTAAATTATGTTGTATCAGATTTTGTTAGTATTCAAGTATGTATAACTAATACTAATTCTGTGGTAAACATGACTAAATATACCATACAGATTGAAAAGAGAGCTGCTCTAAAAGATAAGTAGATCTAAAAGATCTATAACCATAAATGAGATCTTGGGTACCAATTCTATTTTTCTGACCTTCCATGACTTTGTTATTTTCTTTTACATGTATACTTTTAACTGTAAAAAAGACATTTAAAATTTGACAAGTATTGATACCATGAATGTATTTGACATTAATATTCTACTCTTATTCTTTTTTTTTTTAACTCTGAACAAGAATTGTGGAAGTTTTTATTAGGATACCCTGTATTTCAAGAGCTGCACTCATATTCACATGCTTGTTCTTTTTATTTTATTTTATTTTATTTTATTTTATTTTATTTTATTTTATTTATTTACATTTCAAATGCTATCCTGAAAGTTCCCTATACCCCCCAACCCTGCTCCCCTACCCACCCACTCCCACTGCTTGGCCCAGGCCTTCCCTTGTGCTGGGTCATATAAAGTTTGCAAGACCAAGGGGCCTCTNTTCCCAGTGATGGCCGATTAGGCCATCTTCTGCTACATATGCATCTAGAGACACAAGCTCAGGGGGTACTGGTTAGTTCATATTGTTGTTTTTGATGGGTTGTCTTAGTTTGCTTTCTATTTCTATGATAAAGACCACAAACAAAAGGAACTTAGGAGGAAATAAAGGCTTATTTGGCTTATATATCCTGACCTCAGTCCATTAAAGGAACAAAGTCAAGAACTGAAGCAGAGGCTATGGAGGAACACAGCTCACAAGTTTGTTCCACATGGCTTGTTCATCCTGCTTTCTTATGCAATCCATGGTTAACACACATATCCACTCTCTTTCTCCATGGGTTGGCCCCTGTGACATCAATCATTAATCAAAAAAAAATGTCCCCACAGACTTGCCTACAGGCTCAGTTGATAGAGTCATTTTGTTAACTGAGGTTCATCTACCTAGATAACCCTAGATTGTATAAAAGTGACAAAACACTAACTAGGTGACTTATGTCATCCAAACCGAAACCAAACATGCTTTAGAGTCAAACTGTACCATTAACCAAGTGACCTAACAAATGTCTATGAATATTCTATCCAACAGATTAAAAATATTTATCTTCTCAGTAGCTTATGGCATCATCTCCAAGATACTGTGAGGCTGATGTATAAAAACATACACACACACAAAAATCAAAACAACTCCTTGTAGTGGAATGGAGATACCTATTAATAGACAGAAAACAAGTGTACAAGCATGCAGGAATGAACAAACCATGCTTGAATGAAAAATGGGCCGTGAAAGGAATTGGAGAGGAAGCAAGGAAATTCCTAGAATGAAAGAATAGAATGAAAGAAAAAGGACAGAACTACATCCCAGAGCATTTTGGAAAAAGCCAAGGCAATTCTAAAAGGAAGGCTTTACCCATGAGGGCCTACATTAAAGCATAAAAGCTATAAATGAATAACTTAGCAATGCAATTCAAAATCTTTGAAAAATGAGAATAAGCCAAAACCAAAAGCAGTAGTGGGGGGAAACTAATCAAATAAGAACTAAAAGACTGTAGAAAATTAATAAAAGAAAAACTTGGTTCATTGACATATTTACCAGAAAGAGAGAGAGAGACAGAGACAGAGACAGAGACAGAGACACACACAGAGAGAGATATGGTTCAAGCTAATAAAATTAGAGATGAAAGAGTGAATGATTAAAAACAGATTACAGTGAAATTTACAAGACAGGGGATAATTTCAAACTTTATATGTAACAAAAACCACACTAGAAAACCTAAAATATCAAGGAAATAAGGCAGGAACATGGAGGCAGGTCTGAAACCGAAGCTTACTGGCTTGTTCAGCATGGCTTGCTCAGCCCACTTCTTCATATAGCCAGGACTTACTGCCCAAGGGTAAGATGTCTCCCTGTCCTTCTTCACCATGAGCTGGTCCCTTCTTCATCAATCATTAATCAATAAAATGCCCCACACTTTTCTAAAGGCCAATCTGATGGATAAATTCCTAGAAACATATAACTTTCCAAAGTTAAGCATGGTGTATAAACAACTTAAGTAGATGTATTGCAAACAAAATAGAAGCTCTAATTTTCGCCCATAGAGAATCCAGACCCTGGAGGTTTCACTGAAGGTGTCTACCAAACTTTTAAGAGGAGCAAACATCACAGTCTCTAAACTTTTCTGTAAGACAGAAAGGGAAGAGACACTAGCAAATATGATACCACTCAGCGATGCCAGCATTTTTTGAAACCCAGTAAGAGAAATCAATTGTTGTATAGCAGTTTCCAAGACCGAATATTCTATTCTTCTGGGAAGCTCCGCAAGCAGGAAAGCAAACAACTCAAAATAGTTTTAGGAAGTCCCTGAGGCTGACTCACTAACTCTCTCTGCTAGAATAAGCAATAATAGCTGAGAGTCACTCCCAGACAAGCTGGGTTGACATGCAAAGATTGAGACAAGATGAGCTGCCTAGAAGAAGCAGAAACCAGATGAGTTGCTTGGAAGAAGTTTAAACCAACTGAGGCACCTGGAAAGGCCACTCTCCAAGCTGTTGAACTACAGGGTGTTCAGTATGTGCCCTGTTCCCAGAATTATGAGCTGTCACCCATGCTATGGTCTGCTTTAGTGATGCCACTGTCTTTGAGTCACTTTTAATCCTGCAAGTAACTCCTTACATATATTATTGTATATAACCCCAATAAAACTCATTGGCTTGCCATGTTTGATTCGGATGGTATCCATATTGTTGTGAGGTGAATAGACATGCATGTCACATCTCCCCGACAAAAGCTTTGACATATAATAGACATATGTGAATCAATAAATGTAAGATACACTTAAAGGTAAATCACAGTAAAGGAAACAACAGAGTGCAGAGAGCCTACAGAATGGGGACAAATCAAACAAAGGTTACTATGTAGACTATAAAGAGAAGTAAGTACATAGTCAAACAGAAAAAATGAGTCATTCAAATAAAACCTGGACCAATGGACTGAGTAGAGAAGTCTCAAAGGGAGAAATCCAAATGGCCAATAAATATTTGAAATGGTGTTGGGCATTCGAACCTTTCAGAAAAATGCACATGAGCACCACATTGAGATTTCATCTTTGCCTAACTGAATGGCAATCACCAAGAAAGTAAATGCTGAAAGAGGAACCCTGAGACATTACAGTCAAGAATGCAACCTGAGATCGTTGTCATGGAAGTCAGTGTGAGGGTTCAAAAGTCAAAAGCACTAAAAACAAAAAAAAATTACCACAGAAGCCAGTGAAACCACCCCTGGGTATGTCCAAAGGAGATAAGTCAACATGTCACCGAGATATTTACAATTCTTATTTACTACTGTACTATTCAAAATAGCTAAGGAATGAAGCTGGAATAAATAAAGTGCAGTACATATATGCTGTATCCACTGTCAGCTGCAAAGAAAAACAAAAATCATGATGTTTTCAGGAAAATGCATTCAACTGGAGACAATTTTGTTGTCCAAAATAAGCCAGAGTCAGAAAGACAGAATATTTTGTCACATTCAGAATCTAGAGATAAATGTGGTGTGTGTGTGTGTGTGTGTGTGTGTGTATGCATGTATGTATGTGTGAAAAATCCCCAAATAAAATTTGTCACTTTGTGCAATGCTATCTTTCACAATCCTAAAATATTTTTAACTGCTAGATTTGAGTATGGGGTGAGCTATTTCTCTCTTATTTCTGCCAGGTGTTGACTTAGGCCATTTGAGACTGTATTATTGGATGTCTGAAATGATAATAGCTGTGGTCTCCTGTATTTTATCTTACATTTATCTAGATAATTTCAAATATCATATCATGTTCCTCTCATGCGATATTTATTGATTTAACAAATTTATCTTATTTAAATGATTATAAATTCAAGTATCATAATATCACTAAGCACACTTACTTAGGCTTCTTGATCAATTCTCTTGATTTCATACTGCTAGAATCCACCTCAAAATACATTCTTGAGGCTGGCTGACAGAACAATTCTTTCCCTTCCCACAGTGTCCACTGGGGCTCTAAATAGGTAGAGATTAAAAAAAAAAAAAAAAAAAAAAAAAACCTCAGCAATGGCTGTCCAAGTGACTGACCGTCTATTAAGATCAGCTGCAGTATTAACTAAAGGCGTCCTTCTTGATTTCATTTTCTTCACATGGAGTTTTAGGTTGTCTTAGTAACTCAACCCCTAAAGGAACCCTTCTATGGGAAGTGAGTGAAGCCTACCCGTTCTTCAAAGTATTGGCTCCACGGTCCCAGACCAACACCATCAGTATGCTCCTGATGTCAATCTCCTGAGCAGGTGCGCTGCAGGGGATAAGAAATCCCAACATTGTGTGGCCTTAGCTTACATCATTTCTCACCCGGGCTGGGGTCCCCATCTTAGGCTGTGTTCCTCCACCCCTGAGCGATGTATCTGTGCTTCTCCAAAGCCTTTCATCCAATAGTGGTGTAGGGTGAATGCGGTCTAGAAGTCTGTATTTCATCTGCCTTCATAGAGTTCACACACACACACACACACACACACACACGCACACCGGCAGCAGCAAGACTGAATGCAGACATGGCACTGCTTTTATTCATTCCATTTTGTAATTTCCAAATGTGTTTAAAGATACTAACTTAATTTATGTTTTGAGGTCCGGGTGCATATTCCACATATGCAGGTGAATAGGAGGTATAACAGGACATACAGGTGCGTATGTGAGGGAGAGTATGTGTGTGTGTTTTCTTTCATTTAAGACTTGGTTTATTGGTTTACATAGCCTCAGTAATTTTCACCATTTAGCAACTTCTTACACTACTTCCCCTCCATGTTGTCACACCCTAAAAAATAAACTTTGTTCCAGAGTGAAAGGTAAACTAGCATGAGATGCAGCTCAAGAATGTTTATGTAGCAAGCGTGAAGCCTTGAGATGAATTGTCACTACTTGTACACACACACACACACACACACACACGCACACGCACACGCACACGCACACGCACACGCACACACACGCACACATACGCCCACATACACTACTATTCTGTACTTCCTAACTCCTGTAATAATTTTTCTATGCTCATTTTGCTTTATTGGCATGGGTCTCTGGTGTGGATCCATCCCTCCCCATATTCTTCCATACGTCATACCCCTTGTGTGGGTGTTACCACAGCTCACTGGCATCGGATGATAGTCTTACCACTCTGTGCCCTCGGATTCTCCTGCACTCCTTTCATGGCTGGTTTTCTAACAACGCTTAGGTTGCTTTTCTCTACATCGTGGGTTGTATCCTCTATGTCTCTGAATATATCTGAAGAATTTTTATTTATTGCTTAAATTTTGTTCTACATTTTTTTTGTTGTTGTTTGTTTGTTTGTTTGTTTGGGGGAAGGGGGACTTAATGGAAATAGCTCCACCTTTTAAATTCTATTTCCCTGCTTTGTTTTCCTCCCCTTAGTACAGCTTGACCTTTTATTGGATGGCTTCATGTCTATTCACTTAGTTTTTGTATTATTTTCCAATGTTTCTGTTCATAGCACATGCCTCTCTCTTTCTTGCTTTTATTCCTAATCTTTCTTATTAGCTCTTATTTTGGAAACTCTCCTTAAGCACCTGAAGGCTTCAACTCTATTGACAATTGAGAGTGAGCTAAGCACAATGTATAGAAAGTGAGAGTCACACTACTAAGTAAGTAGGTAGGTAGGTAGGTAGGTAGGTAGGTAGGTGGGTAGGTAGGTAGATAGGTAGGTAGGTAGGTAGGTAGGTAGGTAGGTAGGTAGGTAGGTAGGTAGGTAGATAGGTAGGTAAGTAAGTGAGTAAGTAAGTAGGTAAGTAGGTGGGTAAGTAGGTAGGTAGGTAGGTAGGTAGGTAGGTAGGTAGGTAGGTAGGTAGGTAGGTAGGTATTTTGGCTGGCCCTCAGGGCTTCAGTCATGTTCCTCCAATCCAGTACCTGATCATGTTTCCCTCTTCCCCTCCCTGTCCCCTCTCCCACCCAGGTCCCTCCCTCCCTCAACCCCTCTCCTGTGGTTGCTTTCTTCTCCCTCCCAAGTGGGATTGAGGCACCCTCACGTGAACCCTTTGACTTGCTAACTTTCTTGAGTTCTGTGGATTGTATTGGGGTTATTCTGTACTTTTTTGGCTAACATCCACTTATTAGTGAGTGCATACTGTGCATGTCCATTTGGGTCTGAGTTACCTCACTCAGGATGATATTATCTAGTTCCATCCCCTTTGCCTGCAAAACTCAGGATGTCCTCATTCTTAATAGCTGAGTAGTATCCCATTGTGTAAATGAGTCACAACCTCAGAAGGTAGGAGGTAGAGGACCCTCTAGAATGTAACAGAGATGTGGGAGTTGAAAGAGTTTCTGGACTCAAAGGGAGAGACCTTAGGTGAAATGCCAGACAGCAGAGACAGGGAACTTTTAGAGCCCCTCCAGCAGAAAGACAAGGCATCAAGTGAAGGGATGGGGTTACCATCACACAGTCAAAAACTCTGACCCAGAATTGTTCCTGTCTGAAAGAACTTCAGGACAAAAATGGAGAAGAGCCTGAGGAAAAGAAGATCCAGTGACAGGCCCACATTGGGATCCAACTCAAGGGGAGGCCTCAAGGCCTGACACTATTACTGAGGCTATGAAGTGCTCACAAAAAGGTCCTATCATGACTGCCCTCTGAAAGACCCAACAAGCAGCTGAAAGAGTCAGATGCAGATATTTACATCCAACCAATGGACAGAAGCAGCTGACCCCTGAGGTTGAATTAGGGAAAATCTGGAAGAAACTGAAGTGGAGGATGACCCTATAGGAAGACCAGAAGTCTCAACTAACCTTGACCGCTGAGACCTCTCAGACACTGAGTGACCGACCAGGCAGCATACACCAGAAATGAGGCCCCAAAACATATGCAGCAGAGGATTGCCGGATCTGGACCCAGTCAGAGAAGATGCACCCAACCCTCAAGAGACTGGAGGCCCCAGGGAGTGGGGAGGTCTGGTGGGGCAGGGGAAGAGATCCTTTGGAGATGGGGTGGAGGAGGTACCGGATGTGGAGGAGTCAGATGGTGGACTGGGAAGGGGATACAGTCTGGACTGTAAAAAGAATGGTTAAAGAGTTTGGGAGGGTGTTTGTTTGTTTGTTTTTAAGTTAGTAAGTAAAGTAAGTGTAGTTTCTAAATTTTCTGTGTAGGAGAGAGCAGAAGTCATTGACTCTTGCCCCTCTGTCCTCTATTTGTTCATGAGACCTGTGCTGAATGCCTGACATCCATTTGCCCAGACTTGTCACTGTGGCACTTCACAGCCCTTGAAATGAGTCGGTTGCTACCTCTCCCTGGGCTGCGTGCCTAACCGATGCCTGTGGAAGAGGGAGAGAGGACTCACTAGTCAGAGTTCAAACTTCCACCTAATCATCTTGGTGTCAGCTCTTTGCCCCACCCCTGACCTCAGCTACCTCTGTGCCCCACATCTCCAGAAAACAAGCCTCTGGCATGTTGTGTGGGTGGAATTAGCTCTGATAGGTGGGTAGAGATGGGAACCTACCTGCAATGGGAACTGATATGATCTAAAATAACCTGAGAGGCAGCCTCTAGTAGGTCTGCTCAGGCTCTCTCCGCCTTCTTCTAGGGGCTGCCCTTCAGAGGTTATGCTGGGACACTCTGCCCTGTCTGGAAGGTGCCAATTTTCTGTAGGCATTTAGATCATGATTTCTGTGTATGTAAACCAAATGCAATTCTGTATTCTCCTTCGCTTTCCCTAAACTTTCTTAAAATCTATGTAAAATATACCAAACATGATCTCCTTCTGTAGTGGTTGATGGCTAATACTTTTTCTTTTCTCATTTGATAATGTTTGGAAGTATATTAGAAGATGAGAAGGTAAGTTTATATGTTTAATATTATGGGATTATTAGGAAATACCTTTCAATGTATTTTGGAACTGAAGAATAAAGAAACACAATTCAACAGCAGTAAGTAAAGGAGAAAAAAATCAATTTAGCTCTAGACCCAAGAAAAGGTAAGACCAGGAGACAACAGCTGTATGGAAATATCACATTCAGGGTTCCATTGTGACTTTCTCCCTTCCCAACACCAGTGTGATTCTGAATGAACTCACCTGACCCTGGCCTAAGGAAACGGGAGGATGTTTGAAGAGCAGTTCACTCAAAAAACAAGTAGGACTGAATTAATATATATTTTACTTTTGATGCACAAATGAATCTACATCTTATTAAATTTTGCTTTTGTGTTTTAATTTTCTCAAATTATAAAAAATAACCTTTTGAAATAATTTGCATATAAAATATTTTACTTGATATACTATTGAAAAAATTTAGTACTACAAATAATGAATATTTATACATTTCAAGATTTATAAATTAGAGCCAGACATGGTGGCGCACACCTTTAATTCCAGCACCCGGGAGGCAGAGGCAGGCAGATGTCTGCGTTTGAAGCCAGCCTGGTCTACAAAGTGAGTTCCAGGACAGACAGGGCTATACAGAGAAACCCTATCTCAAAGAAACAAACAAACAAACAAAAGATTTATAAATTAGAATGTTTATAATCAATGTAAGTTAACTTTCATATGGTTTACTACATCTAAAAGAAATCACAATTTCTACTCATGTTGACATCTAACTGTGGTTACTTGCATATAAATCGAAGATGTCCCCCAGGGGACTTGTGTTGAGAATTCCCATTGGGAAATACTAAGAGACTATAAACTTAATGCAACATTTGATGTGGGTCTTATGTAAAGCCATTAAAGTTATTTAATTCCATGATACTGCCAAAAAGAGATCAATACATGTGTCCCCTGACTTTGGATCTCCAAAATACTGAGGAATAATAACTCCCTTTTAATTATAGTTACTCACCTTCTGGTATTTTGTTTCAGTAATAATAAAAAAAAATACTAATGTGCTAATTTGACCTGAATCATAATTACTATGCAGGATGAATCATAGGTATAATGTAAGATGAATCATAAGTATCATGCAGAATAAATCTTTCATACAGTCACTTGGACTACATTGTATATTTCTTTCTATTGAAGGGACATATTTTATGTTTTACAAATAAGATAACTTATAGTCATGTATCTTTAATTTTTGGCAAGATCAAGGTAGTGATTTTGTGTCTACCTCCTCAAGAAAAAGTGGATTGTTTTTATTTACACAGGAGGCCAAGAGAATGAATGGATATGTGCAACTGTGGGTGGGTGGGGGGGTTGGGGGAACCTCTAGAAAGTCCTAGAGACTTCAGATCTGAGAGAATCCCAGGATTCAATGGGGATGACCTTAACTAAAATGCCCAACAGTTGGGAGATGGAACCTAAAGAGACCACCTCCAGTAGATAGACAGGGCCCCCAGTGGAGGGATGGGACCACCCACTCATTTTCAAAAATTTTGACTCAGAATTGTTCCTGTCTAAAGAAAATGCAGGGGCAAAAAATGGAGCAGAGACTGAAGGAAAGGCCATCCGGCGACCAGTCCACCTTGGGATCCATCCCATGCACACACACCAAACCCTGACACTATTACAGATGCCATGTTGTGCTTGCAGACAGGAGACTAGCATGGCTGTCCTCTGAAAGGCTCTACAGCAGCTGACTGGGACAGATGAAGATATGTATAGCCAAACATTGGACTAAGGTCTGGGACTCCTATGGAAGAGTTAGGGGAAGGATCCAAGGAGCCAAAGGGGATGGGAACCCCATAGGAAGACCAACAGAGTCACTAACCCAGACCCTCAGAGCTCCCAGAGATTGAGTCACCAACAAAAGAACATACATGGGCTGGTCTGTGACCCCTGGCACATATGTAACAGAGGATTGCCTTGTTTGACCTCAGTGGGGGAGGATGCACCTGATCCTTTGGAGGCTGAATGGCACAGGGAAAGGGAATGCTGGAGGGGTGAGTGGGAGGGCACCCTACCAGAAGCAAAGGGGAGGGGGGGTGAAGAACTTTGGGAGGGAGGACCAGGAAGGGGGCGACATTTGGAATGTAAATAAATAAAATAATTTAATAAAATAAAATAAATTTTAAGAACTTTGTATACGGGTCCTCTATTTACACTATATATTTTCCACTTCCCTTAGTCCTTCATTCTCTCTCAAACTCATTGCCTCTTCTTTTTAAATTATTATTCTTTTACACATACACACAATGTACAAACAGATATAACCTTTGAGTCCATTTACTGTTGTTGTTGATGTGTGTGTGTGTGTGTGTGTGTGTGTGTGTGTGTGTGTGTGTGGTGTGTGTGTGTTTAAAGATGACTATTTAGGATCAGGCAATCTATGAGGAAATCTGTCCCTAGAGGAGCCTGAGTCTTACAATCTTTTTTTTTTTTTCCTGTTTCTTTAATGTTCCCTGTGCCTTAGATGTAGTTGTGCTATAGACAAATCAATCAGAGTTGGGCACAGGATAGTCAGTTGTTCTCTGCATTTTGATTTGAAAGCTATAGCTTTCTGTAATGACTTTAGTCATCTGTCCAGCAAAGCTCTTATAAGGTCAACATTTACTTGGGCCTGGCTTACAGGTTCAGAGGTTCAGTCCATTATCATCAAGGTGGGAGCATGGTGGCATCCAGGCAGGCACTGTGCAAGCAGAGTAGAGAGCTCTACATTTTGATCTGAAGGCTAGCAGAATACTGGCTCCCAGGCAGCTAGGACAAAGATATTAAAGCCCACACCCACAAGACCACACCTACTTCAACAAGGCCACACCTCCCAAAAATGCCACTCTCTGGGTCAAGCATATACAAACCATCACATCAATTATGTTTGACCAGAACTTTTATAGGTATATATAAGTAAATTTCATGGATAAAATATTTTATTCTGATAATAAATGGATGTGTGTTCCACTAAGGTGGGAAACCAACAGATATGTCACATTCTCAAAAATAGAAAATATGCACCCAGTCTGTTAAAATCAACAAGATGTGCAGCATTTTACATATCTATTTTGAGTAATTGTTTGACCAGAATTGGTTTTTGTTTTTTGTGTTCATATGTTCTACTTTTTCTGTTTTCTTACTTGTATACTGAAAATGCTAATTTAGAAATACAGCTGCTGCTACAATCAGTGCTGGCTCCCTCGGAAAAACCAAATAGGAACGAGACACTAATTAACTCAAGACCATGGACTTACTGGTGAAATAACAAGAGACTAAAACAAACTAAGTAGCTTCATTTGCTAATCGACTAGCTAAACCCACACTGGTGGGCGTGGCTTCCCAAAAATGTGTGTTTAGACTGGCGGGTGATGTTTCTTCCACAGTAAGACCATCATTCCAGTTCTTTCAAGCTGATGAGAAAACAAGACTGACTTTCCCTCCTCCGGATGTGGCAAATGCTCCTAGTCATGCAGTTTAAAAATAGAAACATCCCTTAAACCTAGGCATCTTTTCAGCAACAAGTATAGAGCTACTGTGTTGTCACAGTGATCCAGGTGCTAGGAGTTTTAAACAGCATCTCTTTACTTAATCCTCATTATAATTGTTGGTGGTTTGTTAACTCTAAAATTTCAGTTGGTGCTTAATTTTCCCTTTTAAAGCTGAGACTTGATGTTCCAGGGTGGATTGGTATCCTCTGAAGACAAAGGGGGCTTAGAATGGGGAAGGGAAGTGAGGGTAGGATTGAGTGGAGAGGGTATGGTGGGGCTGCAATCAGGCTGTAAAGTGAATAAGTAAAATTAAATAAAAATTATTTATTATTAGAAAATTTATTATTTGTTAAAATGTATTATTATTTATTACTATTAATTCGCGTCTTGGATGTGCCTGTTGGTGTGGTAAAGAACTGCATCTTAATATTCTCAGAATACTGTAGCCTATCTGCAAAAACAACCACAGTGGCAAAGAGCGGGGTGCTTTCATTTATTTCTTTTCCACCAAAAAAATGCTGAACTTAATGTGAGAGTTTGTTTTTAAAATGATATTTTAAAAGGGGAGGAAATACAAAGGGAGGATAATGTTATAAGTAAAAGGATGAAAAAGACTAAGAGTACGTCTATGGAGTAACTACTTTGATGCGTATCAATTTTGATGTTAAAAGTTGACACACACTGGGAACACGGAAATCTAAATGTCATAAGTCTTTTCTGCTTGAAAAACAAAGAACGAGACCGACACAAGGTAAGTTGAAAACATGTAGTCATTCTCCGTAGTTTTTTCAAAAGCCCACGCTGTTTGGATACACTTTTGAACTGGTTATGGGAAACTTTAAAGCACAGAAGTTTGTTTTTCCTCATCTCCTCTTATCAAGGCATCAGATCCACAATGGAATACCAACCACCACAGTCTATGTATCTTACAAATGTCCCAAATAAGTGCTTTGCTGAGCAGGAGTAGAAGAACAAAATAGTAGAAAGTACCTACTTGCTCATCAGTTAAGGGCAGTTAGTGATTATTTTATGAATGGTTTCCATACCAAGAGGTTTTGAATAATGAAGGATGTTTATGCTTATGAATGATTCTCCTGCCCTTTAATTACAGACCATTCACCTAACCTGTACTTACGAGCGTTCAAGCCAATATCCCTGTCACTCATGTCTGTATGAAGTTGTTTAGCACACGGGGTTAAAACAGATTTAACTTTGTAGACTTCAGGAGCTAATGCTGATATTCACTTTCTCTTTTAACTACTCCTGAGTCAAACAAATCAAGACTAGTTTTTAATGCAAGCACAGTTTTTAACCAAATGGGTGAAATTAATTTCAAATAAATGCTTCTCTAATAATGGTAAAAAAAAATGAGCTTATTTATTACAATCTAATTTTCTGATATCAGTTTTCTGTATTGGTTTGATCCTACTGTATCACTGGGGTATCATATCTAGAATAAAATAATTCCTTTTTTCATGGTAACTTGGATTTTCTTATGAATCCAAGGACATGCCATTTATACATTTTTTTTTAATGGTAGAAAATTAGAAACAAAATATATCACACCGATTAAATTCCTTGGGTTAGGGAGAGAGGTTATTAGGAGCACTTTACCAGATAAATAAATAAATAAATAAAAAGAAAGAAAGAAAGAAAGAAAAAAAAAGCAAAAGAAAAAAGTCTGTGAAAATGACTTGATACAAGAATGTGGACTGATGTGGGAAACCTGTCTTGATATGTTGGAGAATCCAGATACGCCATATGCTGCCTGCCAAAACATCTCCACCCATGGGATGTTGACAACTGTGGATCAAGTTTTTGAAAACCACTGAAAACCAGCCAGGGAATATATTGAATCCTTAAAACTGGGTCATGCAGCATCTTGAACTTAATACTTGACTGATTCTTCTGATCTTGAGTCTTACGATAATGACATCGTACTGTGATATAAATAAACTGCTCATCAAAATGACTTAAAAATGAAGTGAGTATACCTGATGGTCTCCTGTCTACCTCTACTCTTATGACAGTTACAGTTGCACCAGGTTCTCATTTACAAACACTAGGAGGTTGAAATCACAATACGTATTATTCAACAGCTGTTTAATATTATGGGTTTACAGCATGATAATCATTTTATAGCCCCATTCAAGTGGTCAAATCCAGAAGGCTGTTTCATGATAATGTTGCAGTTACATTCTATATAAAATTTTGTCTCAGGCCCACTTGATGGCTCAGTGGGAATGGTGCTTGTGGCCAAACCTGGGGACTTGAGTTCAAGACCCAGAACATACATAATGAAAATAAAGAACTGGCTGTCACAAGTTATCTTTTCACCCATACTCATGTCATAGTATATGTGTCTGTACACGTGTGTGTATATGCCCAAACAGCCCCAATTGAGAAGAAGTATTAATTCCTAGGGCATGTAACCAGTATGTTAATTTAGAACACACAAAATGCTAGATATCACTCGCCAAAGATGTCCAGCTTGATTAATTTTTAAAATGATTTTGGAATTTAAAAAAATATGAGCTCATACATATTTTTGTAGAGTTGCCCTAATCAATAGTGCAACTCAAGTAAACATTGAACACAAACTAAAAATGTTAAAAATGTTCATTCTATCTTAACGTAAGACTTTTAGGGAATAGAAACTGTTTAGGATCTAGATCATACCTTAATTTCAAATTTTACTTCTTCAAATTTAGAACTACAAGCAATGGGGCTGGAGAGATGGCTCAGTGGGTAAGAGCACCCGACTGCTCTTCCGAAGGTCTGGAGTTCAAATCCCAGCAACCACATGGTGGCTCACAACCATCTGCTAACTCCCTCTTCTGGAGTGTCTGAAGACGGCTACAGTGTACTTACATATAATAAATAAATAAATAAATCTTTAAAGAACTACAAGCAATAATATGATGGTGAGCTCCTAAGGTCAGGTCTACTTAGTTCATAACTTATTGAATCTTATAAAATGTATTCCTCTTAAAGAACTTCTAGTATCTACACTAGTATCTCATTTGAACATTCTGTATGTTTCAAATGTTTCCATAGACATCAAAATACCTTTAGTTATGTTTCAATTCATTTACGAATATTACAACTAATTTTTTCAGACAAGCATATTTTATTCTTGTACAGTCATAACATTTGCATATAGCAGATGTGGTTATCAAACAGTATTATAAATTCAAGTCTTAGAAAATATTGTATACTATATGTTAATGTTAAATTTGATATATATGATTAAGTAAGAACAAACTTTAAAATTTCAGTTGTTTATTAAATTGCATTGTTTTTGTTTTAATAATCTCCCCAATAAAATTTTGTGCGTCAGTTTAATAAAGCAAATTATTATGAGCACAAAAATATTCACTCCAAATTTTATTCTAAATTATAAAACTTTCTCAAGAAAAATATGAACAAGAATATTCTCTGCATTTTTATTACAGCTAAATGCATGCAATATTCTCAATATTAATAGAAAATTAAAAATTAAGTAAGCTAGACATCTTTGGGAAGTGTTATCTTGTATTTGTAAGCATGTTTTAAAAATATCATGATAAAAATATCTAGTAGTTCACTGTGAATGCTTTTTTCAATTGGGAGCTGGACTATGATTTTATCAATCCTTAATGTATTCAAACTGGTTAGGAATCAAAATTCTACTGTACCATTCTTAATATTTGACCATTGTTCTTCTCTTATATAGACTCACGGTTGCTTTCCTGTGGCAGTTATCAAATTAATTCTAATTTGAGTTTTGTACATATATTTCAAGTGATTATCCTAGAAAGAAACATTATATACATACACTGTTCCTTGAGTTGATAGAATTCGAGGTAGCCTAGTCGTTGTGATGCTAAGAGAGACAGAGAAAGAGCAGGACACACTGACATGATAACAAGCTACTATCAACTGTGCTATCTGAATCACCATTCATGCGGAGTCTCACTCATTTGTGTCTGTGGTTGCCAAGGAGTACCCAGGTGTAAACAAAGACAGCCTGAGACTGCAATCCATTCCAAGGATTATAGGAATTATTAGTACATTAATAAAGGAGAGATGTATTAGGCATGTATGAACACATCAAAATTGATTAAAGTGTCTCCAATCATTTCAAGCCAAAAAAAAAGAAGAAGAAAGAAAGAAAGAAAGAAAGAAAGAAAGAAAGAAAGAAAGGAAGGAAGGAAGGAAGGAAGAAAGGAAAAGAAATAACATTACAAAGATGGTGCTGTGAACCATTGGATGCAGCATTGAATTATAAATACCTTGTTTTATGTCTGCTTTAGTGAACTGAACCAAATAATAAGACTAACTCTGTAATTTTTCTTCAGTAAAGTATACGTAAAGTCTGACAGTATAAAAAACAGCTCGGAAGATGTTTGAAGTTAAGAAAACTTTACTCAAATGATTTTTAACTACACAATATAACAATACCCAACATAAAAATTGGAACGACTCTAAGGAAAACCATATTTTTACATTTTGCCAAAGTAATTGCATTATTGTTGTGCATTCTGTTCAGTGCTTTAGAACTTTATAATTTATGTAAGAAAGTCATGTACCCGTAAATAAATTTTCTAATAAATTAGAAAGCTGTAAGCCTGTATTAATTTCTTCCTTGGTAAAGATGTAATTTATAGATGATCTAAGAATTGTGCATTTCCCAGGTGTCATCGAAATATTTCTTTAATAGAAAATTATGTTATAATTTTAATACTGAAATAGCTATTCACATTCTGACAAAAATTTAAATAATTTTTCAGTGAATGTTGAGACTTGGGTTTTAAATATTCAATTCATTTTTGCTGGAATGTGAAAAATTGCTTTCCAGTTACAATCAATGGATTATAAGATTTTTAAAGTTGAATTTTAGGAATTTCCAGAAAATATACATGTTTAAAAGTTCATACTTTATATACTATACATACAGAGAAACATGAAATTCAAAGTTGTGAAAAAATGGAGAAAAGACAAGAAAGAATTTGGGGACACAGAATGGGATAAACTCCATCTTTTATAAATTCCAGTTGAGGCAGATTAATTCATATATCACAATATATTAGAGATGATGAAGTTAAACAATGAAATCCAAATTTAAATGTTGGGTTTGGTTCCCTGGATATAAGCCCACCATAACAAAATAATTACACCCTGTGTGAACCTATGGCTAGGTTGGCTCTAAGGGGAGAACCCAATACTATTATACTGCTAAACGGACATAGCATTCCAATAGATCCTAATGAGTTATTCTGATATCCACAGAGCAGTGGGCCTTGCAACCCTTAACAGAGAAACTTATAAGCAGTACTCGGCAATTACCACAGAGATGACTGCCCCCCCCCCGCAAAAAATGGCCAATGAATACAGAGTGAGATACTGTGAAATGTTCAGCCCTAAATGGAACACTCATATCATACCCATCACTCTGAGGCTCAAGAATCTTTGTGAAAGAGGGAAACAGAAAACTTGCTAGAGCTGCAGGTGGTGGGTGACATCAAGGAAATAGTGTTTTCCAGACATAACTGCACGTGCACATACTCACAGCTACTGTAAAACCATTTTCAGATCTGAACAATCGCCAGATACCAGGCACAAATCCTAGCATAGAGGTGGGAAAGGATGCATGAAATCCCACACCAACTGAGGGGCTATGGGCCTATGAGAGCATCTGAGAAAGGAAGTCAGTTTTCTTTAGATCTGGGACCCCTGGTAAGCTGACCACACACCAGGGCAGGCTCCAAACCCAACCCAACAGCACTCAAGGGAGGAGGAGGAGGAAGAGGAGGAGGAGGAGGAGGAAGAAGAAGAGGAAGAGGAAGAAGAGGAAGAAGAAGGAGAAGTAGAAAAAGAAGAAGAGGAGGAAGGAGAAGAAGGAGGAGGAAGAAGAGGAGGAGGAGGAAAGGAAGAAAAGAAGAAAAAAGAAGGAAAGAGGAGGAGGAAAGGAAGGAAGGAGGAGGAGGGAGGGAAGGGAGGGAGGGAGGGAGGAAGGAAGGAAGGAAGGAAGGAAGAAAGAAAGAAAGAAAGAAAGAAAGAAAGAAAGAAAGAAAGAAAGAAAGAAAGGTAGGAAGGAAGAAAGAAAGAAAGAAAGAAAGAAAAAAGAAAGAAAGAAAGGTAGGAAGGAAGAAAGAAAGAAAAAAGAAAGAGAGAAAGAAAGAAAGAAAGATAGGAAGGAAGAAAGAAAGAAAGAAAGAAAAAAGAAAGAAAGAAAGAAAGAAAGG
>NC_034593.1:116440319-116455459 GCF_900095145.1 Mus pahari | reverse complement strand
AAGAAAGAAAGAAAGAAAGAAAGAAAGAAAGAAAGAAAGAAAGAAAGAAAGAAAAAAGAAAGAGAGAAAGAAAGAAAGAAAGAAAGAAAGAAAGAAAGAAAGAAAGAAAGAAAGAAGTGGGGGGAGGAAGTTTGAGAGGGTGATAATTGGAGGAGTTGGGGGAAGGGGATAAATATGTTCCAAAATCTGAAAAAGAGATAAAATTGGTAAATACAAAAACCTACAATTATTCTTATTTATTCAAAGATCTTGCAGATGGCAGCACGCATGTGCTGAGCTCACTTCCATCTGCCACAACTCCGACCTCAAAGTTTTACGACAGTGAAGAAGGTCTCACCCCTGAATGCCACACCCACAGACATCAAAAAGGTGCACCATACTCGTTGGTGCCGCAGAACTACCTGAGGACTCTAGATCTCTCTTCTTTCAGCCCTTCCTTCCCAACCTAAGATTTTACCTTTCCCTCCCAAACTCCCCAAACCTTCCTCATCACCTCACCAAACTGCCAATTTCCTTCATTTTTCAACTGATCTAGGAAAAACACACCCAACCCAAATTCAATTCCATTCCAACCCCATATCAACTCTCCTTGAGCTCTGTGTGTGTCTGTGTCTGTGTGTGTGTGTGTGTGTGTGTGTGTGTGTGTGTCTGTGTCTGTGTGTCTGTGTGTGTGTACAGAAACCAGTCCTACCTCGCTGAAACTGACTAAGGTTTTGTGGGGTCCTTGGTGCTTTCCCAGATCCATTTTTGCCTCCTCTTTACCAGGTAACCAGTAGCATTTTTTTTTCAGCCAAGAAAAGTGCTAGTGCTCAAAAAGATCATCTCTGCCCTGCCTCACACAGGTCTTTCTGTTCTCATATTGGTATATACTTTTAATTACAGGCCATCCTCGGGATTCTTTTATGGGTTCAAATGACCATTAAAATAGCCTGCACATGTCAGATAACTGAGTATTATTGGGGATATAACTACAGAAAATATGTTACTCTGGGAGGTTGCTGATGATGGTATGAGCTGTGACTTTGCAGGGCAGGATAGCATAAGAAATCTGTGCACTGCCATTTATCTGTTCTAAATTAAGTGTAAAATATAATAGGCTAAAATAATACTAATAAAACAGATTAAAATGCTAATGCACAGATAATAAATTATAAAGTTGCTCTCTAGCTCAAAGACATTTCCCTTGTATTTCTATAAACTGTTTTGACTCTAAAAGCCAATTATGTGATATGACAAGTTTCTTTTCTGGTCCTGTATCTATTTTAGTATTGGGTATGTCTCTTGCACATTAATAGTTTCTTTTTTCTCTTAGAATTGGGAAATTATCTTCCAAGATTTTGCTACAATTACCTCTGTGCTTTAGACCTGGGTTTCTTCTTCAATTACTAACCATAAGATTGATCTTTGACAGCACCCCAGCTGGCCTGTATGTTCTGCTCCACCTTCCTCTCTAAAAACGACAGTGAGCATTGTCTTTAACTGAATAATTCACTTTTTCTACCTTATCTTCAAGCCCCAATCTCACCTCTTCCAATTGACCCAATCTATTGTTGAGTCTGCTCTGAACTTTGTGTATGACTTTCTGAGGGTGTGTTTGTTTGTTTGTTGTTTTTTTCATCTCAAATTTTCTATCATTTTGATTTTTTTCCCAGAGATTTTTCTTCTATTAAACTCCATTTTTATGTCTTGGATTGTTTTCATCATTTTATTCAACTTTTTTGTTTTGTTTTTGCAGTCCACATATAGGCATTTTTTCATATATCATCAGATCATTTAACATAGGTATAATTGCTATTTTGGAATAATTGTCTTGTATATTAGCTAAGTTGCTTTTCTTAGAGAAAATCACAATGGAATTCTAATTTCTGGAAGGAACATATGTCTGGGTTACATGGGAGAAGGCTCGCCAGTTTCTGCAGGCTTCCTTGTCTATGAGGGTCTAAGTTAGAGTCAGAGTAGGTAGCGCTTTGTTGGGGTAGGGCATAGAGCACCACACTGTCCTCTAGTGGAAGTGGATAGGGTGGGTGGAGGCCAGGCTGTGTCATTATCTATGGTCACAGGTACAGGGCACTATGTGATCTGAGGGTGTCTTGGTATGTAGAATGATGGATTGATCTAGGATTTGATATCTGTAGTTCTAGGTTGGACACTGTGTAGTGGAGACATGAAAGATAAGGTGGTTAATATACAGATGAGAATACAGACTGAATCTAGAGGGACCTTCCTGAGTTCTCGGTCATATGCCATGTCATACCAGCTTGCAGGGTGAGTGACTGATTGGCAGAAGCTAAGTGGCTTTGAGGGTCTCCTTCCTCCCTAGAGCTTCTGGTGGGTGAACTTGCTTTCTGGTGTCAGATAATAAATAAACCAGTCCTGGTCCCACCTTGGAGAAAAATGAATAGGTTTGAGGTCATTCAAAATATTTGAAGTTTAACCAAAATAGAATATTCTAGAGACAATTGGTTTTACAACTCATATAGCACATTACTGAGTTTTTCCCAGAGTTACCATCATCACATATACTACTTAGCTTTAATTTTATTTATTTAATGGCTTTTGCTCATTTATTGTCTATAAAAAAGCAAAAGAGAGAATAGAAAGGTAGTCAAACTGGCAGCCTCTGTTTCTTTCACAGAAAATCATTTCCCGTGATATCCATGGTGTACTTGTTTCCCATGATATCCATGGTGTACTTGTTTCCCGTGATATCCATGGTGTACTTGTTTCCCGTGATATCCATGGTGTACTTGTTTCCCGTGATATCCATGGTGTACTTGTTTCCCGTGATNTTGTTTCCCGTGATATCCATGGTGTACTTGTTTCCCGTGATATCCATGGTGTACTTGTTTCCCGTGATATCCATGGTGTACTTGTTTCCCGTGATGACATCCATGGTGTACTTGTTTCCCGTGATGATATCCATGGTGTACTTGTTTCCCGTGATGACATCCATGGTGTACTTGTTTCCCGTGATATCCATGGTGTACTTGTTTCCCGTGATATCCGTGGTGTACTTGTTTCCCGTGATGATATCCATGGTGTACTTGTTTCCCGTGATATCCATGGTGTACTTGTTCAAATATTACTGTTATTACAGAGCCTTGTGCACTGTACAGGGACCTCCTCATGTGCCAAGCCCACATCTTCCTGGATTTCTCCCAAGACACCACCTGGTTTTATTGGATCTTACTCCGGTTTTCACGAAGACTGTCTCTTTGTGAAAAGGTTGCCATTTTCACACCCACACTGATGCTTTATAAAGTATTTATTTTTAGCACTCACTGAATTTATATTCACAAAGATCCACACCCAGAGCCTCAATAAAGGGTGACATTAGGGGCAGGAAAGGTGACTCAGCAAGTAAACGGCCTTGACACTAAGCCTGCCCACCTGAGCTCAACCCATAGGACCCACACAATGGAAGAAGGGAACTGACTCCTTGGGGTTGTCCCATGATGTCCACATTTATGCTTAAAACAAACAAACAAACAACATACACACACACACACATCCCATAATAAAAAAATTTAAGAAGTAATATTAGGAAATGATCAAATGTAGAATAATTTTATTCAGTATTATCTGCTTACTATTTAGAATGGCTCATAAAAACGAATGGGTTAGAGTGTATGTCTAGGCTCTGATAGACAATATTTGTTTTAACAGCAATTTTTAAATTAAAAACTGAACAATCATATTTATAGCTTGACAGGTTAGGAAATGAGTGGGATTTAAGAAGGGTTTGAAGGATAATGTCAGCAATTTCCCTCTCCCCCTTACTCCCTGACCCCCCCCCCAAAGAAAACAAAATAAAAATCTGTTATCTCATTTCAAAAGGAACAAGAGAAAAGGTAAGAAGGAAGAGGAGAGAGATGGAGGGAGGGAAGGTGCGAAAGAGGAACCTGAAATGCACTGGATAGGTAGGTAGAGTGGTCAATATTTAAAAGCCCACACATGAAGTAACTTGTTGGTTTAAACAATAAGCAAGGCAGGGACTAGCCGATTGGACCTTTCATGATTGAACAATGCATAGATGAGCTGAGGGCATTAGAGTCTAAAAGAAAGCTGGCCCCATTACTGGTAATTATGGTTAATCAGCAACAATTGTCTTGACAGAGATAGCGATCAACCATGAGCGCTAACCTAACAAGACTAATGAGGCTAATGGAGGATGAAGGAAGCAGCGCAGAGCTGAGCAAGGCGATGGCTGTAGACCCTGAGCAGAGCGAGCTTTCACTCCTGTTCACTTACCACCTGTTGTTTTGAGACAGGCTGGCACAATTATAAGCTTCCTTGGAATTAGAGAACCATTTTGTAACTCTCAGAAGAGACAGTGAGAGATGGTTAAATGCTTAGCCTTGCACTGTGGGCACTAGGTATTTGCATGGTCTGCACCACATTCGCAGCGTGATACTGCTTTTTCATGCTCAAATGTGATATGAGATCCAGCTGAAGTTGCAGCCCCTGGGAGCTGCTTAGCCGTGCACACTCTCAATCCATCCAAGGTTCAGTTTGCATGTCTGCAAGATCCCACAGATTCCTATGCATGTTAAAGTTTGCAAAATGCTGGTACCTTGAATCAAGGGATGGCCTGGACTTGCATGTTATGTTTTCTGTTATTTAACTCTGTAGGTACTGCTTCTTATATATGAACAAGCTATGGCAAGTGGTACCCAGAAATGCATTTTTATTATCATACATCAGATAGATAGATAGATAGATAGATAGATAAATAGATAGATAGATAGATAGATAGATAGATAGATAGATAGATAGATAGATAGATAGATAGATGATAGAACAGGTGAGCATGCAAGTGTGTGTGTGTGAGTGTGTGTGTGTGTGTGTGTGTGAAGTCAGAGGTGGATGTTCAGGTTCTTTCTCTAGTGTTTTCTTATATATTTTTCCATATATCTATATCTATATATCAATGGCTCAGTGGGCAGAAGCCACTGATTGGCTAAATCCATTTGCACTGGGGATCCAGGCTCCACCTGCGTCTGAGCCCCCCACCCCCACCCCCCAGTGCTGAAGTTACTGATTTTTGCCACCATACCCAGGTTTCACAAGGGTGCTGAGGATCTGCACCCTTGTTTGCATGTCAGGCACTTTACTGATTGAGACACCTCCCCACCTATAAGGAACACATTTTGACATAAATTTGACTGGCATGTCTTTAATGCAGGATATCATGAGTACCCACAAAAGAAGAGGGGAAAGATTTCCTCTGGGCTGGATGGGCTGAATCAGGTCTGTGTAGACAATGCACACAGCCCAGAGCCATCTATTGAGTACAACATCCTTTTATGTTTTGGCTTTATGGTTCTCCCAAGGAGCCAAAGCCTTGCAACGTGCAGGAGCTCACTTTAACAATGTGAGGAAGGCATCGCAGCCCTTTTCCTTTCATGTCTGTGAAAAAACACCTGCATCTGAGAGAGGCAATTCGAGAGAGACACTCAGTGGGAGTTTTAATTAAGAGTTGCATTCAGTGGAAGCTGAGGTGTGGTGTTTTTATCTTCCCAGTATGAACCCAACCCTGATTGCAGAATGACATACATTTCAGATTGGGCCTTGTATCTCAAGTACTCATATGTAAATATAAATTAATCACAATGAGTTGGGTAATTATAAACAAAAGGAAGAAAGTTTGATCACCTATCTGTAACGACAGTGGCATTATGAATAACACAACACCATTCTCTCCCCATAGAGAAGCCAAAGCTAATAGCTCGTGGGAGAAGAGAAAAAGCCAGCCTGCAGGTTAGAGTCTATTGACAAGAAAGCTAGGTCTCTACAATTTGGCCACATCCAAATTATTTGCTTATATTGCTTAGTGGGGATTTCTGTGCACTGTATACCTTTGAAATGTGATCATCAGTGGGCAAAACTAAAAGGAGACTAGAAGCCTCTTACTGATACTGTTGGATTCCAGGAATGATCTAAACCGTTTATCTCCTGTAGCCAAATACTTCAGTTACCATATCTATTGCTTCTTGTTATGGACCCATGAATCTACATAATGTTATTTCTCATTACTTATTAAATCAACTTTAGCTGTTGTCTAGTGACTTTACATGTTGCTAGTTTATAATTTACTATTTTATATATCTCCGCATTTTCTTAATACTTTTATTAACTAATCTCAAGGCTAATAATCATTGTATTAATAGTTTGTTTAGTTTCCCAAGCCCTTGTCAATATTTATTTTCAAAAGCTCATGTACATTTACCAAGTGTTGATTATCTTCTAGTAATCATGCAAAGTGCTCAGATTCTCTATTGATTTAGTTGAGCCGATGGGTGTGGTAGATCCAGTAGCAGTTGGGTTCTTGGGGTGAGTATTATCAAATATACGAGTGAAATTCTCAAAAGAAATAATAAAAATGAGACGAAAAGGACAAGTACGCTTGGGAGCAAACTTACGATGACACTGTGTGCCCATCACAATACTGGTGCTCTGCTTCTGTCTCGCGTGGGGTTTCTGGTCATTATTTATTATGTAAATAACGTTATAAAGTGCAGTGGTCACAACAACCTCTTTATTTTCCCTCACAGCTTTGGAAGCCTGTGATGTGGGCAAGGGTTAGTTGAAAATATGTCTCGCCTCCACAACAGGCCAGTATCTGAGCTGGGATAGTGTAAATAGCTAATGAGAGAAGCACAGAGAGGCTGAGCTGGATCTCTGGGACATCTTCATTCACTGCTCTGGCTTTGGATTGCGTGCAGATGAGGAATGAACCAGGGACCTGGATGTGACCCTTCTGTGAGGCTTGGACTTTGCAGTAGTTTCTTATATTATGGGAACCTTGAAACTGTGATAGTCAGATACAGAACTCTAGGATTAAAAAACAAAACAACCATTTCTTTATCCTAGAATTTGAATTCTTTTAATGAGACTCCAATCTGGCCATTAATAATATTGAGTTTTCTTTTCACTCCACCTATGCAATTTCCATGTTTAACTTTCTATTTAATTAATTTCTAACATTTTTATCAGGCACAAGTGCATGTATTATTTGGTCTTCTAGTTATTATATTTTCTCCTCCAATTGTTATTTTGTTCTACATTGTAGATGTTCTAAACATTGTATCAGAGCTTCTGCAGTTGCCTGAAAGAATATCCATACACTGAAACCTAATTTCTAATGTGCTAACATTATTTGGGGTGGGGATACTTCAGGGGTGATCTGATAATAAAATTGATGGGTTTGAGAAAGAGGCCACAGAGAGATTCTTCCATGTGAGGTAGTGGTTAGAAGGCACTGTCTAGTCTCTGTTGTCCTCTTGTCAACGGGGGCAGCACTCTGCCAGGTCTTTACAGGTTGAAGTCACAATTGCACCAAAACTTGTGGAGTCTTGCAAAGATGTGTGTGCAGACAGGGAGCACTGCCTTGGCTCATCACAGCCTCTGCATTATGTTGAAAGCTGGAAAATATTTTGCATTTCTATGCATTATACTGTTGTGGAATATACTCCCTTTCGCCAACCATAAAGTCCGATAATGTTAAAAATTTTGTAACCTTTAATCTTTTGAAAGACGCCTAATATTCTTTCAGAAATATTGCTATTACATTAAAAGTAAGACCCTAAAATAATCACCTAGGAAAAAAGAGTCCAATCTATTGGAACGAGGCATAGAAATTTATCAATCATTTGTGAAGTGTAGATCTTCATCTTAATTTTTACTGACAATTCAAAATCGGAGTCAGTTTGTTCTTGTTTTCTTAACACCACTTCCCCAAATTCCCCTATAACTATTTTTTTTCTTCTACTGTGCATGTGTTGGCAGTGCTTATGTAGATTACTGTAGACTGAACATAGAACTTTGTACTGTAGCACTTTTTCTTTTAAGAAATCTTTCTTTTATAGCATTTGGTTTTTGATCAGTATCTTCCTAGCTATTTCACAAAAGACTAATGACCCTCTCCCAACCTCTTATTATTTCCCTCCAATATCTCTTTAACATGGTTTTATCTGTGCTGAAACTTCTTTAAAAGCCTAGAAACACTATTTCTAGGTTGAGTATGAAACAGATGATAATTGGCTCTACAAAAATCCCCGACAATTCCATGTTTCTCAAGCCAAGCTTTGGTGACTTTAGCCTGTAAGATGCTCTGACAGATTTCTCAAACGTAATTTAATTTTCACAGGCACATTGTTATGATCTCTTAGATCTCTTATCTCTTTCACATATATCCAAAGCCCGCCAACCCATCTAGCTGTGCACTAGCCTAGTTTGGTTTGTTCATGGCAGCTTTTGAACACGCAGACATAGTTTTAGAAATGATTAACTGCTCTGAAGCTTGGATGCCCTCACTGGGAATGTAACCTTGACTCTTTCTCAGCAGCGTCTTCTTGCTGTATGTTAACTATAGGACATTCCTATGTCAGCCAGTCCATGGTCTATAAAAGGGTTTGTGATCGTGCTACGGACTAAGCATATAGGTGGCCACATCCATCCACTCTTATAGAGTCATGCTGTCTAATATTTCTACCCTAGAATAGTTAGAGGCAATTAGCATCTATTTATTAGCTCCAAATTCTGGATTCTCTAGAACATCTTGGAGCTGGAATCATATTGTCTGAAATTTCTGTAATTATTTTCTTTGACTTAGTAATACACATTTCAGATTATTCTGGGTCTTATCATGATGTGATAGCTCATTTTCATTCTGATTGACACTCCACAGTCTATATAAATGATCACTTTAAAAGTCTTTGTTTTATATAACTTAATTTTTCTTATTTAACTATGGATTTGTAACATTTTCTTGCCTATGGTTCTTTCACATGATTATTACATAATTTAACTGCAGCTACTGTTCTGATTATTGAAACTAAATCATCTAATCTGGCAGTCAGAACAAAACTGAACTCTGCCACGGTAAAAATTCTTGTGCAAATAATTCTCAAAACAAATAATAGGTGAAGTGCGCTTATAAGTAAAGATGTAATGGTATAAGAGAAAAAAATTCTTTATAAATAATTGCCTTTAAAAATGAAAGCTTACTTGGTGATATAATATCATAATTTGAAAGGATATGAAAACAGTTAAAACTTAAAACGATTAACAGATAATACTGAACTTGCGTAAGTTTATAGTTATCTTATGTGGTTGAACTAGAGTTATAGACACATTTGCATTCCAGAAATTCTATAAATCTGAGATACAGTTGTTTTACTCCGACAAATATTCCCAAAAGTTTTAAGTTAAAAAAGACAGAACTTCTGAGTCATTCCTCACCCTCAAAATTAGGTACAGTTTCAAACTACCTCCTGTACCTATAGGAAAGAAAAAACAGAAAACTTTGAAGGAATAAGCAATTGTGTTGCTGAGATGATGGGGTACTGATGATGAGGATGGTGTGTCAAAGGAAAGCCTTAGTACATTGTAAATTATTAAATGGGCATTCCACTTCTTTTGCTTGATGAAAATGTACACGTCTTTGACCAAAGGTCAAATAGAATGCATCTCTGTGAATCTCAAAGCACCAAGTTAATGAGCCTATTTAAACATTACCACATTTCATTGTGGTTAGATGTTCACTAGTTAACTGACTCAGGCAGGAGCATGCCTTATGGATAGCCTGAAGAAGAGCATACAGTACATATGGAGAACATATCTAATAAAATTATGATGGTTTTCTAATTAAACATTTATACTATTTTCCTTAAAATAGCAGACCGTTTGGTATATAATACTGAACTCTCTCCCTTTTCTCCCAATTCTTGATGATCTATTTCTTATATTTCTAACCTACCAGAACCCCACCTTTTCTCAAAGCCATGCTTTGCCCACCCACCATATGTGTTCTCTACTTTATAATTATCATTTGTTATAATAAATACTGTAACGTATGAAGTTTGTAACAAAATATAAACTTTATGCCAAAGATTTTGCCGCTAAAAGATATCAGGACTCAGCAAAGTTACACTTTTACCATTTTTGTTTGTCATGTCATAAGATCTGTTTGCAGAATGGAAGTAGTTCTAACTTAAGGATACATGGCCTCAGCCTTAGCCTGATTGCCTGATCCTAGCTCACTGTAACGTGGTCAGTTGTTTCACACTCTCCTCATGATGTGTCAGGCTACTTATCTATAAAATTATTATCCATAATTTCACCAAGAGTTTGTGTTGTCTGTGTGGCTTCTTAAGCACTCTATACCATTCCTAGTGAAAATTGAACGAGCGTGTTTGAGGAAGATATAATTCAGAGAATCTGAAAAGCTCGTGAGATGCATCTATTGGGGGAGGGGAAGATGGCAAGAAGCTGACAAGTGTGTATATCAGTGATGAGAAGAGAAATGGTCAAAAGCAGAAACACAAACCACATAGATGTGTTATGATGCACTGGGAGGAAGATACACAATGTAAGCCACTGGGTTTACATACATACATACATACATACAGAGAGAGGGGGGAGGGAGGGAGAGGGAGAGAGACAGAGAGACACAGACAGAGACAAAGAGAGGGGAGGAGACTGAAAATCAAAACACCAAAAAGAAATGAAACAAAGCAAGATATTTGCTTACAGTCTCACATTTATTACATACAGCCTGGTGTTGTACCCAGGGCATCATGCTAAGGTCAATATTCTTCCCCAGAGCTCATCCCTTCCCTCAAGCTACAGTGACTGCTATAAACTACACATATTAGTATATATATATATATATATATATATATATATATATATATATATATATATATATATATATATATATATATATATTTGACATAGTAAATATGTTAGTGAGTAGAGATATAAGAGAAGAGAGATTCAGGGAACACAAGGTGGGTGACTGGATTTGGTGACTAAGTAGACATGGAGTTTGAAAAAGAGTAAAATTTAGAGTGTTATTTTTTGCTGCCTGAGAAGTCTGTGACTATTTCCTAAGGTGGCAGCAGGGGAGGCTGTGAAGATGAAGGGAAAATTGTGAAAAGCATTAATATTTAGAAACAATGGCTCTTTTTGTCCCTAATTATGAAATTCAATGTTCCAAATTATTATGAACTTAATAAACAAACATTATTGGTGTTTATTTTCACAATTGATCTGAGGTATACAAGAAGACAAGATAAAATATGTAGTACATATCTCTAGTGATTATATTACTGACATATTTTCATTGAGTGCATTCTACGTAAGAAGCACTCACTACACTGCAGGGGACCCCATCTTTACTTTGAAGAAATTGACCCAAATATTTTAATTAAGAAAATTAGGAAAATTGGGAAGAAAATGACATATTGCCCCCAAACTTAACATTATATATCTACATAAAAACCAGTGGTCTCAAAGGCCAAGTGATCTGGCTCTTAGACCTAGGGAGTAAATTACTCTAACTCATCTTCATTCCATACTTGACCCAAAACAAGAGACATCCAGAAGCTAAGAGAGAAATGTAGCATTGCTTCTGTAAATGGAGGAAACAATAGCATACATTGAGAAAAATAATCAGCAGATCACATTTGTGACATTCACTCAAAGTGGACTTATAGAACTGCACATTTTGAGCAGAAAAGAGGAATCCTGGAGAAGACGTGCATAACCTGGGTGCTGACTGGGTAGTAATGAAGTTGCATGCTGTGCTATGTGCATACACCATTTCATAAATATGTGTCCAACCACAAAACAAAAATTAAAAAGTGACTCCAAAGCACTTTCACCATTAATAAAAAAGTGATATCATATGCAAAGAATGGAGGGAGTGTCATTCCTGAGATTTCATGATAGTCACTTTGGTTGAAAACTAAGTGAAAAGTTGGAAGTTGATGCCAATAGAAGCAAGTTCAAAAAAAAAAAAAAAGCACAATTTTAGCATTTATTCTAATCTATAAGAAGATATAAGTAGTTGAGATTGAACCATTGTACCAAACTTTTATCAGATTTCTGTGTTGTTATTTATTTAATTGTCTTTGAAACTAAATTCAGGGGCAGGCTCCATTAACACAGGATTGATATGTTGGGGTGTTTAGTAGATATAGTATTACACAGTGAAGACTGAATAAATATTTTTAAATGTCTCAATGAATCAATGTATAATAATTTACCTCTATAAACAGGATAAATTGAATTCTTATTAAACTTGGCAAAAACTAGTGATCGGTCATATTCCAACATAGTTTAGCAATCGAATGTGTCTATAGAAAAGGAGAAAGAAAAAGATGAAAGTCATGTAACACTATTAAGCATTAAAATTAATCAATGAAGAAAATCTGCATATTGTTTTCTCTAGGAACACTTCGCTCTACTATCTCTCTAACTGTCCACTGGCTTCTGTTGTGAATCCTGGTTACCACACCGATGTTGCTATTCTTTGAGATGATAACACTCACTTTGTGGTAAGTGTCTATGTACCACCAACTATTCTATTAGTGGATTTTGAGGTTCTTGGTGCACTTCTGTATTCTCAATTCCCTGTATTATCAATATCACTATACTCTATCATGCTTAATACACATGGAAATGAAAGCATTGGAATTAATATGCATAAATAAAATAAATTAATGATAGTAGTAAAAATAGCCAATAATATTTTTAAAGATTTAAGGGCCACAGAGCCATTAGTTTACTTAATCTCATAAGTCTATTACTTAGATATTAGCATTATTCACATGGGGTGGCAAATCCAAAGTTGGGGTACTGGTGCATGGTAGACCGGAAGATGCAGTAGTCATTTGAAAAGTCAAGAGAAAGGACATACAGAGTATTGAAGGACTTGGAAAATGAGTATTCGAGGCTGATGAGAAGCAGAAGCCTGCTATCAGCCCTGAAGTTCATATAGGTCAATGGACTTCTGCTGGAATACCGAAACACTAGCTGCCACTGCCACCCAACCTCCCATTTAACTCACTCTACTCATGGGGTATTTTGCTGGCTATTCATTAACTCTCTTTCCAAAGCAAGAAAAGGAAAGAGGAAAAAAAGATGAGGGGAGAAAAATAAAAATAACTAATAATAATAATAAATATTTGTCATGTTGCTGGAGAAAGAGTATTAAATACTCTGCTTGATTAATAGTAATGCTTAATAGTGTTACATCCCTCATAAAGTAAAGAACGTACCTGACTTAAAGGACAGAGACACATTCCTACCATCCTATCACTGACAGACAGTGCACCTCCTGTGCATCCCTGCCTATCACTGACAGTGCACCTCCTGTGCATCCCTGCCTATCACTGACAGTGAACCTCCTGTGCATCCCTGCCTATCACTGACAGTGCACCTCCTGTGCATCCCTGCCTATCACTGACAGTGCATCTCCTGTGCATCCCTGGAGCTTCTTGGCCAGAGCATTGAACCTCAGGTCTCTGGTCCAGTGAGAGACCCTGTCTCATAACATAAGGTGGTACATAATAGAATACTGACCTCTGATCCCCACGTGCATGCATTTGTACATTTGTCTATGAACATTTACACAAGACATGCACACGGACAAGAGCATCCTGGAACCTGTACACATAAATATACTGACTACATGCAAAATAAATTAATTTTAAAATTAGACTCTCCTTCATATGTAGAAACCCTAACATGTTCTTGTTCGTCTTCACCGGTGTTTTCTTTGAAGATCATAAGAACAAGATTCTGTATAGAGCCCTAAAAAACTCAAGGTGATTTCTGGGCCTGTGTTCTGCATTTGAGGACAGTTCTCTCAAGTACGAAGAAAGGCCACAGAATGTACCAACTCATTTCCAAAGACTTTATTTATGGATTAGAGTTATAACCTTGTACATCACTCCGGCATCCCAATCCTGCCCATCATCGCCAGGGGTACTGAGTCCCAGTGTAGAATTGGTTGTAATTTCTATTCTCTAGCCTCCCAAGCTAAGGAGAGACCATTTCAGAGAGACGCTGAGCTTCCGTTGAGATCAGATGGTGATCTTCTCCCTTAGGCTCTACCAGGGTTTGCAAAAACGATTCTGTTAATTCTCCAGCTTCTTTTTCTCTTTGACCTTCCCTTTGGGACCTTCTATAGTGCTGACAAATCCTCCCTCCCCTGATGTCAGCTCAGTGAGAACATGGATAAAGCAGTCTTTATCTAGCAAGCAGAGAATTTCCCCCACATCTGCCTGGCAATAATCCAACACAAATCCAAGCCTCCAAGTTGTCCAGGCTATATTAAATGGCCATTGGGGAACTGCATTGAAAGCTTTGGGATTTCATTTGTTTTCCCCTTTGTGTCATAGAACTAAACTGTAATGCTGACTTCTTCAAGGCAGCAAACAGGTGACACTGTCAGCAGCCATTCCTTACAGCTCCAGAGCACCACATGGTAGGACTGGGAGACCAGAGCACTGAACAATAAAACTTGAGATCATTGCAAGTTGAACCCTTCAAGCCTCAAATTAAATGTCAGTTACTTAGAGAAACTGTCCCTGGCCTTTGGCAGTACCAGGTCTCCAATAATGTCTTACACCATCCACAGTAGTTATTAAGTTTTAATTATTATTTCTAAAACCGTATTAATTCTTTCACACAGTTCCTGAGTTAATAAAGCCTATCTGGTATAGTTTTTAATTCTTCCCTCTACAGTCTCACAACGACATACTTGGTGCCCTTTATCCTACTATTGTTTGTTTTTCTTTGATTATGGCATCTGTCATCTAGTGGCAATGAATTCAAGATGAAAGATAGTGGAATAGTGTGTGTGTGTGTGTGTGTGTGTGTGTGTGTGTCCAAAAGTCCAAAAGAGAAAGAGTGTGGCAAAGTAGAAAAAGAGAAGATTCCAACTTTCCTGTGAGTCATAACATACAAACCCTGCATGACTTACTGGTTCCTTGCTTTGATCTCATCCTTTGGATGAGACTTCCCCAGAATATATGTCGTATAAGCCAGGATTTCAATTCATTCATATCAAAGTGTGCTTTGGCGTGCAGAACCAGAACTGACAGTTTGATTCACTTTTGGTGTCTTCATGTATTTCCATGGGCATTTAATTCAGTGTAATAACATTAAATAATTTCATTATTAAGGTATCAGATAATTTGACAACTTTTCACAGGTCATAAACTATTTTTCAAAATATGTTTAGAAGAACTTTAGAAGAACTTACCTAACCTAAAATATCCACTTTCACTGTGTCCTTTATGTAGTTGTTTTGTTTTCTTTTATACTTCACAGCTTATGGTATTTAC
>NC_034593.1:116422690-116439592 GCF_900095145.1 Mus pahari | reverse complement strand
TTATAATTGTCCTAATACTTTAGGAGATTTTATTTTGCCCATTTTTACTTTAAGAGGTTAAGTACAACATGCAAATTGAACGGAGAGGATATTTCAGCAACTGATGGTTAAGAATTAAAAGTGTTCTCCCAATGTATTTCCATAGCATGTCTTTGTAAGATTCTGTTACTAGGTTGCAGCTAATCCAATATCTCTGAGCTCCAGAAAATCAAATGAGTGCCGGATTAAATTCCACATTAAACTCTCTTGTACCTAGTTCTTACTGGTAAGTGACACAGCAGTGCCATCATGCAGATCATTTTAGTCAAATTAATACTACAGTGTAAGAGTCCAGCTCCTTGTGGTGGCATAAGTGTTTAAGAACTGGACTGGGACACCCAGATCCTCTTCCCATCAGGTCTTTATCGCCATCATACTATTGAACAGATTTGTGGGTGTGGTGAGAAAAATTGGTGGAAAATAAGTCATTTCTAAGAACTAAATTCTGCTGGTTTGCCTGGCAAGATAGACGAAGTCTCCATGTTTTCCCCTGAACTCCAACCTGTACTGTGAATCTACCAAATGGAAAAAAAAAAAAAACATAACTCAGCATATTCTCTCCATATCATTAGAAAAAGAACGCCTTCATTCCAAAAGTCTTTGCCCCCTTAGTTGTGAGAGAAAATTTCTACTTAGTGCTGCCTACCTTATTAGAATAATGGTTGCTAAACTGGTTGAATAAGGGATTGGATTCTACTGCTATTAGTCAATGCATGAGCTGAGCGCATAGGACTATATACTGTGTGGTCTCCTTTTGCCATGGTAAATAATAACCTTGATATTTTTAATAACTTCTGAGTTTATTAGGAAGTACCAGTGGTGTTCCATGTCAAACTTTAACTACCTTTTGATTATTTTAATTAGAAGAGGTCATTGAGATTGAAATCTAGGTCATCACTCTTCGTTCCCTTTTTGAAGGCTTCCTGGCTTCAGCAGTGCGCACTTCTCAAGATCATTCAATCTTCTATTCTTTCTAGCTTTTTTGGTGTTCTAAAATAGCATAGCATGAAAAAGCCAGTGATTATAAACAGACCATAAAGGAATCGTAGGTTCACTTACCCACCTCCTCCTTTTTTCCCTTCTCACTAATGGCTCTCTCTTTTCAACAATGGTTTAAGCCTCTCTGGTATGAAAACTGTATGATCAAAATTCTCCAGTCCTTATGCTAGATTAGGTATACATTCACTTTTCCCTGGCTTGAAATAAAAGCAGCTATGCTCCAATAACTATTAAAAATGAAGATGATAGCACACAGAAATTATCATGGATTTTTGGAGTGTCATTTAGCCTCTGCCTATGTATTTTAAAATGTACATTTCAATTAAACTCATCAAATGTCTTTCACAAATGGTCACTTTGTATAAGCCACAGATTGAAAGAATGAAAATAGTGTGTGTTTTTTCAGGCACTGGATTTATGCCAGAAGAATGTATAATTCAAGTAAGTTGGATGAAAATTAAAAGAATTAGTTTTTGAAACACCTGTTAGCTCTCTAGTTAATCACATACTCTTCATAATAATATCCTCCTGGGCTCCTGAAGGCATAATTAACTATATATATATACATATGTTAAAAGTACAGCATGTTTTGATAGATGTCTTCATTGTGAATGGACAGTCACAATCACATAATTAACATATTTGACTTCCCAAAGATGCTATAGTTAGATCTCAATGTACATACATATAAGCACTATATATATATATATGATATAATATATCATATATATGATATAATATATCATATATATGATATAATATATCATATATATGATATAATATATCATATATATATTATATATAATATAATGAGAAGAGCATATACTCTTTATGAAACTTCAACTATAAATTATAGTATCTAGTACATTCATTAGACATAATATTTTATTTATGTGAATATGCGCATCTGTGTGGTGGTACATGTGAATATGAGGGCTGATGCCCACAGAGGCCAGCATTGTAAGATACTCCTGGAGCTGGAGTTACAAGTGGTTTGTGAGCCACCTGATAGTGAGTGCTGGAAACCAAATTCATGGTCTCTGCAAGGACAGTATGTGACCATAGTCACTGGGCCATCTCCTACCCCAGTAATAGCATTGAAAGGCTGTTATGTTGGTAAAAATCTCTTGGCCTTTTGTCTTTCATGTGCACACCTGAAGACAATCAGTCACAGTCATGAATTTAGGATCACAATAATAAAGTCCAGTAGGAATAAGAAATGATTAGTAAAAACTGGACTCTAAAGAGACTTTATTACTATAAACAAAAATAAGTCCACGTCCTTTCCATGAAATGTTATAAAACGTATATTAAAACACAATGCACCTCTTTGGATATCAGTATCATTAATTTTTGTGGAATTTTGCAAATCTTTCCCATATCTAATATTTCAAATTTCTGTGGCAGTTAAGCTTCCCCACCACTGCTTCCTCTAACTTTGTTTCTTCTGTGCAAGTATAATCTAGCTGAGTTACAGAAGTATTAAAAACATACTTACTGCTGATGAATCTCTAAATTCTTACAGAGTTTATCTCCGATTCTCTGAATTTTGAGTATATTATTCATGTTAGGTAACATTTACAGAAATAAAGATCACTTTACTAATTGGTACCATTTGCAAAGAATAAACAGGAAAAAAAGATGTACAGGTTTCAGAACTGTTTTTGCATATTATTACTACCTTGGAAGATGGGCTGTTTGTCCTGTATTTTCTCGCACAGAGTGTTCTAGGACAAGCCTGTTTGCCCACTGAATTATCCATTTCTGCCTTCCGTTATTTTGTTCTAAATTAATATCTTCTTTCAGGGACATGAAATCTTATAACGGTGAGCCACTCATTTCTATTGCCAGTCATCACTGTGCCTATCATTAATGAAGCACATCACAGAAGAGCCAGAGATGGAGTCTGCCAAAACAAGCCTTAGACTTCACAGTTGTCAGGAAGTTAATTACTACACACAGAGAGGAGATGAGTCAGATTCCAGAACCCCTCCAGAGGAGTCCTTTTACCATATTGCTTCTAGAGAACTGTGCTGACTAATGACAGCATTTCAACTGAAATTTCTGCCATCTAAAACCCTGAAGACATTAAAGTAAAGCTGCCTACACTCTAGCTTAGGTCACTCCTACTGTTTCTACCCATGGAGGGCTCTGTTCTCTTCAATAACTCAAGAAGGCTCCTTTTATTTCCCTACTCTATTTTTCCCACCTCATTTTTATTTGTTCACTCACTCCCCCTCCTCCCAATCACTCCCTCCAACAATCCTTCCTCCTTCTCCCTACTTCTTCTCTGAGAGGATGGAGGTCCCCAAGGTATCCACCAACCCTGACACATCAAATCTCTGCTGGGCTAGGCCCATCTTCTCCTACTAAGGCAAGACAAGGTAGTCCAGCTACAAGAACATATTCCACGGACAAGCAACAGCTTTTGGGATAGTCCCTGTTCTAGCTGTTTGGAACCCTCATGAAGACCAAGCTGCACATCTGTGTATCAGGGGTGAGTTTGGGGGTGGGGTTGTGGGGGGCGGGAAGACCTAAGTCCAGTCTATCTATGCTCTTTGGTTGACAGTTGAGATTAGTTGACTCTGTTGGTCTTCCTATAGAGTTCTTATCTCTTTGGGGGCCTATAATTCTTCCTCTAACTCTTCCATAAGAGTCCCCAAGTTCCATCCACTGTTTGGCTGTGAGTAGCTGTGTTCCTATGAGTCTGGGTGGAGCCTCTCAGAAGACAGCCATGCTAGATTCTTATCTGCAAGCATAACAGAGTATCATTAATAGTGTCAGGGGTTGGTGCTTGCCATGCGATGGGAAGGGTAAGGGGGTTAGTCAGGATCGCGTGTGGGAAGGTACAGAGCAGATGGCCAGATGGCCATGAGAATGAATGGAAATCTGCAACTGACAGGGGTGGGGAGGTGGGGAGATCTAGAGGACATGAAAGCGACCTGGGACAGGGGAGGCACTCAAGAATAAATGTGACCTTTAACTGTGGCTCATAGCAGTCACCAGAAAGAAGCTACCTCCTGTAGCCAGACAGGAACCCCAGAAGATAGGGACACCAACCCAACTACGAAACTTTTAGCCCCAAACTTATCCTGTCTACAAGAAATTCAGGGGCAGAGGATAGAGCAGAGACTGAGGGAATTGTCAACCAGTAAGGCCCAACTTGAGACCCATTCCCACTCTCTCTTACAGGGAGTCAAGTCACTGCTCTGTGATCAGAGCAAAGGCGACTCTCCATTTAATGAGGAATTACTGCCATCTTGTGGCTGTCATGATGGAAGGCATCTATCCCTAAAGCACCATGGAAGAAGAGAAAGAAAAAATAAACAACGGATTTATGTTAGATTTCATTATTCATTTTGTAACTCCACGTTTTAAAGAAGGACCATAGTCCACATTATCTTAGTGACAGCACTGTGTCGATACCATAACATTTAAGAAGATGAACACTGCTCTACATTTCATTAAAATGAAGTTGTTAAGATACAATGTCAGCATAAATGTAGTATTAGTTTAAGTCTAAGATAGAACTTCGAGTCTACAAAAGATAGATGATCGAACAAATTAGTGGAGACACTAAGAGAATCTCAGCTGTCCATTCACACTTCAGCCATGTGCTTTCCTCATCTTCCATGTTAAGAACTGGCAGAGCATCATTAGCTCCTTAGGTCCAGATATTTCTAACTCTGAGGTGATATATTTGCCACTCATCCCAACAGCCCATGTCAGCACCGGAAATTGGCCAAGACCCACTAATAACCAGAAACAGATTCTGAGGGAACACTTCTCTCAGATCTGTGTGGCACATGTTGTCTTCAATATTCTTTCCTTTGACATGTGACAAACTTGCAAATTCTGCATTTTTACGACTCAGATGGCTGGCTCGGCAAGTGAACGGTGGGGAGTGTATACAATAAACACATGTAGGAGCAGTTTTCTCTGATCTCTAAAGCAAAAACATTATTCTGTTTCTCTGTCAAGATGTGTGAGATGCCATTTGAAGCATAAATTCGCTTTTTGACCAGAAGCTTCAGGGACGAATTATCTGTATGGTTTTGACTGAGAAAGGCAGCGTTCTAAAACACCAGTGACTTAAATCACCAGAGATACCAATAGGACCTTTTCTCCCCATATGACATCTTGCTCTGAAATATAAAATCTTAAATGCTAAGTAGAGAACACTCCACCTGGTGGTAGAAGAAAAGGGGTAACAGCTTTCTCAAAAGACCCTCAGGAGGAAAAGATGGAGCGAATTGTAGAATACTCAAGGCAACAAGAGTCAGAGACTGAGATATCCCATACCACTGTGGTTGGCGAGCATCTTTAAAGCAAAATCCAGACAGAATCTGCCTCTCCATAAATCTTTCCACCCCTTTCCATTACTAGTTAGGTATTGTTGGCTCTAAGCCATCTGATTTTACTCTGATTTATTAACTGCTATGCATTATATATGAGATTCGGGTTTGCTGGAGAGTTACCCTTATGGTCATTGTTGCATACAAATCAGCTACTGTTAGAGACATTTTATGCTGCTGGCACTTCTGTGAGGTGATAGTCTAATGTGTAACTGGGAAAGAAAGCCCTTCCTGTTCTATTTTTCCACAAATGTTACTAGCACACACAGTGCGGGCTAAGAACAATGGTCCTTTGTTCTAATGTAATAATGGAGAAAAAAGTACGCAGAACAATAGATGGGGAGAAAGGAAAACCTGTTGTCTCAATCAAGACATCGGTATTCTCCAAATCATAGCTATCACCCTCAGCCTTTTTCTCTGGTGATACCAACCGAAGCGTGAGAAAGCGCTAATGCAAGCAAGACCACTTACTCTTAAATGCCAACAACCTGGTAGCTCAGGGGTCTAAGCAGCTCTGCCTCTGAACAGAAAAAAAAAAAACAAAAACCAGTGTTCCACCCTCTGGCTTTTTGCATTGAGACGTTTGATTAACTAAGCAATTTAACTCCAATCTCTCGCCCAGCTCTCAGTACAGTGAGACTTCCCTTTAGAACTTACCTTTCAGGAATGTTTGCCATAACCCAGTGGTCCTCAACCTTCCTAATGCTGTACCCCTTTAATACAAATCTTTATGTTGTGCTGACCCCCCAACCATAACATTATCTTTGCTGCTACTTATAACTGTAACTTCACTACTTTTATGAATCATAATGTAATTTATTTTTTGAGATAGAGGGTTGCCAAACGTAGTTGTGACCCACAGGTTGGGAACTGTTGCCCAAAGCTGATTATATATACTTGTGGTGTGTGTGTGTNTGTGTGTGTGTGTGTGTGTGTGTGTGTGTGTGTGTGTGTGTGTGTGTGTGTGTTTATCAAAGACTTTGGTTTACTTGTGACCAATAGAGTTGACACTGACTTACATGTTCCACGGAAGGGAAAAGCATGTGTCTGATCGTATTACCTTTTTAAAGGGGAAGCTATACTTCACTTCCTTTGAGATAACATCTTACTGCATGCACTGCATCTCATGCCACTGTGGCAAATTACTAAGTGTTAATTAACACCATTATATTCATAAAAAGTAAATCAAATATTCTGTATTCTTAGTTTTAGTAAGACTGCCCCAGGTGTACTAAAATCACATCGACTGAGACTTTTGTAAAACAATTTTAGAATCTAACATATAGATATATGGGCCTATAAATAATCTTTTGAGTGTGAATCATCCATGGATGCATTTCCTAAGTTTTTGAATGATTGGATTTTTCTCTTAATTAATAGAGTATTAATGATTACCTATATAGTCAGTTGCTTAGAAAGCTTTCATATGTATCATTTGTATTTGGTATTAAGACCATTTACTGGACATCTTTTATATAATACTCATAGCCTCCAAGCATAACAGAGATGGAGGGATTATTTGTTGAAAATAGAGATTATGAATCTCTTTAAGCTTCTGGTTTCTACCGAAGTGTTCAATATAGAATGAGCTCTGCCCCCAAGACACCTTGAACTTTGAAGATGACAGTCACAACGATCTGGGAGAGTAAGCTGTCTTCAAGAATAGTAACTTTGAAAGTGATTAATAATGGGTTGTGCTAAATAAGACATCTGTATTCTGAGATGACATTAGCCCACTGACAGCCTCATGACTTTTCCAGTTTCCAACACAATGGCTCAAGAAACACATAGATCCAGGTGTGTGATCTTGCATCATAATCTACCCTCGGTCAGGAAGTTTTGTTTGCCTTTACCGAAAGAATATCATTCAGAAATGTAGAAGATTCATCTCTGGGAAACAGAGTACTGATCACCCATGGGACTATTGCGGTGCTGGAATCATGCTTTACCTTCCTTTGTGAAAGATCAAGAGAAAGAAAGTAAATGACCCTAAAGGAAATGTGTTGCCTGTTTTTAAAAGGCCTTCAACCAACTAATTGAAAGAGCTCAGGAACCTACCTAAGCAATCACTTCCAAGTGATCCAAGTTGATTTTAGGATGTTGTTTTTTTTTTTAAGCGTCAGTATGTAGTTCGTGTTATCAAGGTGATAAACAATGTTTTCAAATGAACTGCATCATCGGAGACTAAAGCACTCACACACGATGCTTATTCCAGTTTTCTTTCTCCCAGTGACCCTGTTTAGACTGATAACCATCACTGAGCCTTGACAGTCTAGACCCTCAGGTCTGTGAGCCAACTCTAATTAAGGTAAGTGGTACCTCTTCTGAGGACAGCTGCTACCGAAAGTCTCAAGTACCCATGACAAAGTATAATATTTCAGTTTCCAGAAAGATAATTAATATTGAGGGGTTTTCTTCCAAAAGTGCAATTACGAATTGAGATATTGTTTTCAGAACCTTCAAATAACAAAACTTCAGCCCAAGCCTCACTGTTCTCCGGTTCTTTAAATGCTTTGGCTCTACAGGCTTAATAATTAAACCTCCCCCTCGACAGTCAGGTAGCAAAACATTATTATAGGATCAAGCTTGGCAAGAAATCTAAGAGTTATTTCCTCTTTAGTAAGGAAGTGGCTTAAACTTCCATCCATTCTTTTTCAACGCGCCACACACTTCCTCTAAAGTGGTGTCTCCACAAACTGAAAGTAAGTGAATGGTTTTCCAGCCAATTTGTCTGATGTGCACAACTCAAGTGTGCATATGTTATATCAATGCAGATATGGGAGCCGGGAGCAGGAGTCTTCTATTATTGACAAGTGGCCTACCCTCTAATCTTCAGAAAGCTCATCTGCAAACTGACATAGGCTCACAGGATTGTACAGATCTTCTACTCTGACAAAGCTAGCTTATGCATGTGCTTGATGTGAATAAGGGTAAGATGGACATACATGACCAGTGCGACAGCATCTTTGCACTGAGCTTGTTAGAGTTTCGAATGAAATTGCTTGATGAGATATAAATAATAAATAATATTTATTATTTATATTTATAAACAAATAAAGAAATTTGCTCTAATTTCCTTTATTTTTACACTTTCGTACTAGCATGTATTTACTAGTATTTAGCCCAATCTGTATGATTTATCCTACTTTCTGATAATAAGGTTTGTAGAAAACCATATTTAAAATGCGTTATGTGGATAAAAGTAAATTAGGGTTTCTATTAAATAGTTCAAGCACACTTCACTCAGCCATGGTAAACTTAGGCAAAAGCTGTGCATGAGTCTCTCTGATGCAGGCCACACCCAGTCAAAGGTTTCAACAGAATACAGGATCCGAACGGTACGGAGAAAGGTAGGTATTTTTAAATAGTTGTGGGGAGAGTAACTCAGCAAGTCGTTAAAATTTCATGGCCACATTTGACCTTTCTTGCTCTATAGAAATGGCCAGCTTTAACTTACACAGATGTGCCTCTTGCACTGTGCTTCAGCAGTCGGAATTGGGAGTCACCTGGCCCTGCTACAGAGCATAACTCAATTTAATGCATCTCATCTACGACACGCTACATTACAATGCAGCTTCTCCATATTCAAAACAAGTGCCAGGCTAAAGCTCTGTCGCATTTTGCATTACGTATAGTCGCATTAAATCCCGAAAAGCACACAGAGAGAAATCCAAGGCAGGCAGAAGGTAGAGACAGTTTTAATGTGATTCTATTGGCATCTGATCTGATGGTGCTTTGGACCACATTGACATAAGTGAGGCTTCTAGGTAGCAACTGTTCAATAGCATCCGTTGGACTTCTCCAATAGACCACTTAACTATCTCAGCTTTTCCAGTGATCATCTCATTTATCTAGGATTATTGCACTGAATTTACTGTTTGGTTTTCTTCCAGAACTGAAATGTCAAGTCCAGTGTCATGTATGCAGTAGCTTTGTGCCGCGAGAGCTTCGCAGATCCCCCAAAAGCTGCTAGCAGTTGATCTTTGGATAGAGCTAGAAATAAATAAATCCTCTTTAGCAGATCAATATTCATCCCATTTAATGCTTGATGTGAAACTTGTGGATTTGGGGTGGTAATGCTGATGTACAGCTAATCGTTGAAAATGGGCATCAGGGTTTTTATAGCATGGCGGCATATTGTCAGGCAGGAAGAGAAGAAATGGAGAGCACAGACTGGAAGAGAATATGGTAAGTATGTATAAATAAGCTGCACATTTGGAAATCACATGGCCTATTTCATTATGCACGCTAGAAAATAATAATAGGGGGAATGAAAGGTCCTCTCCACAAGAAGAATACCTGTGGCTTTCTCTTGATTTACAATCCTGTGGGGCTGCAGACATAGATGAAGTATCTCAGGCCATTGGAGAATCTAGTATCCAGTAAACTGTTATTGAGATATTGTTTTTATACACCAGAAACTAATTCTAAAAATGAATAAATAAAAAGGGGTCCCTAAGAATGGAGTGCAAATCTATGTCCTGAACAATTCATTTGAACTCACAAGAAGGAAAAAAAAATGCTTGTTGTGAAGTGATATTTAAAGTAGTTAGGGCCAGTAGTGAAGGAAGGGGTCTTTCCCAGTCAATGGTGAGAGCTATGAATCAGACTTAGCTCAGACAGCAAGGGTTAAGCTTACTCCTTTGGATTGAAGAATTTTATTTTTTTGCTGCAGATGTGTGGTAGTTCACTGTCAGGGGTGTTGGGAAAACTAGTCGAGGCTGAACATTCTTTATATGCAAAAGCGGTCGGCCCAACCACATAAGTTGTAAGGCAGACTTCTGTGGTCATCAATGCTAAGCATATTTTCAGCCAGATCTCTTGATTATTAGTTTCATACAGCGTGAGTAAAATGTGCACATGATCTCTGTGTGAAAGCTTTCACAACGTTCTTACAGAGTCAGGCTGTCCCAGTCTGCATTTTAGTGAGCATTGAAATGTATCTGTTAAAGCATGAGAAATACGCCGTTCTGTAGTGGCTTGAAACTAGAGAACGGGTGTTGATTGGTTTTCCTTGGATAAGCCATATTCTTTCTGAAAGAATGACTTTTCACTGAAGTTCTCTGAGAAATGAAACATTATAATCTTTGCACGGCGGGATATAACATTAAGCTTCAACTGCAAGCGACAACATCTGCTGGCTCCAGAGATCCAGTGGACTGCGCACGAGTGTCAGTTTCCCTTCTGCAAGGTCTAAACTTGGCCACTGATAAATGATATTTGTCCCCCAGTTAGGGATTTGTAAGTCCCCAGTTCTTAGGCTGGCAAATGCAGGTGGGATGAGAGCGCGGGCCATGGTCACAGGATAATGTTTGTCGGGTGAGAAGTAAATCAGTAAACAGGGGAGGAAAGGTATGTTTATGCTTGAGGCCATGAGTTGGGAAAGAATACTGTACAAGGTCGAGGATGACAACTGGGGAAACGTGTGGGCGTGTATGTGAAAGCCGTGCCTGTGAGTTCATGCACACACAGGTAAAAATGCATTGGGCCAACCTGGAAATGAGAAGAGGTGTGTATGGCCTATGAATATGTAAACAATTCAGACACACTGTATCTGCATTCTGCTATTTATGTCTGCCATGAGAACATATATACAAATAAGCTATCTTAGCATAATCTACACCTTTGTAAAACAAACTTTATAAAGGCTATTCCTTAAAAATGAAAACTTCAGTTATGTAAATTTACTAATAATTGTCATATCCCAAAGACTGGTCACATACACACACAAAATGAGTTCTCTTTCTTATATCTCTAAGTGTTGAAGTTAGTATCAGGGAGAATAAACAGTGCTTTTTCTTCATTGGGGACCTGTGGTTAAAGAATGAAGGCTACTTGACTTATTGTGAGCATGCTTACTGAGATCTGCTGGGGCACAGAAGTAAGGAACTTGGAATATTTTTACAATCCAGAATTTAAACATTTTTCAAAGTCTGGTCATTGAATCTTAAGAAATGATAATGAATACCTTTAGAGTTTCACCTAGTAATTGACATCTGGGGTCCCTAGAAAAGTAGCTTTTAAAATGTGCATTTTTTTTTAAATTCCCACATTAGCTACAATCTCTCACCTGAGTCCCAAAAAGTTCCTAAGCAAGGATAGAGCAAATGACCTCATAGCCCTTCAAGTAGCATGCAGCACTTCTCGCAGCAGAGAAATAAACAAAAAGCAAATGTCACTATGTTAACCACTTTGTGTGTGCTGCTAACCTGAAATTAAGAAACATGCAATGCGTATGGCCAGACATTCATCTTATTTATTCATTTCTTAAAATTTTATTTATTGAGCAATGCTTGCTTGCTAGGCTAAGTTATGATGATTTATCCACAGGGTATCACAACACAGAGTAGGTATTCTGTGCAGACGCTCAACAGGCACATGAATGTATAGAGATTCAGTGGAGAGTGTAAGAAATCCTGTGATTCTAGTTAGGCTCAGAAGCATAAAGCTCTGCCAGCTCCCACAGATCAAAACCTACCATCTGAGCATCAAAATCATGTTCTCCTATGACAAACAAAAGCACCCAGACCAAACTTTTGTAGGCATCATTTCCTAAGGTAGAAAGGTAACATTTCACTTTCTATTAGGTAGAGGTGATTTTGGACTAGCTGCATGTGAGTGTAATAGAAAATTTAAAGGAAATTTTGTAAAGTTTAAGGTCTTTTGAGAGGCATTATCTTAGAGAAAGGAAATAGAGGATTTGTATATCACAGAGCTGGGGAGATGACTCAGCAGTTAAAAGCACTTGCTGCTATTACAGAAGACATGAGTTTTGTTCCCAGAACACACACTAGGCAACTTACAAGCACCCTATATGTTTATCTGATTCCAGATCTAATGCTATTGAGAGGCATGTGCACTTGTAACACTTGTACACACACACATACACACACACACACACACACACACANAGAGAGAGAGAGAGAGAGAGAGAGAGAGAGAGAGAGAGAGACAGAGACAGAGACAGAGACAGAGACAGAGACAGAGAGAGACAGAGAGAGACAGAGAGAGACAGAGAGAGAGAGAAATACTTGATATTTTTAAAAAATAATCATTAAATACATGGATATAACATGCCTTTCTTTTCTTCAAAATATGGTTGTCTATTATAGCACCAAAAGTCATGTGCAGCAGGAACATATGCATTCTGGCCAAAAGCAGGCTAAGCTTCAAGCCTAGTGTGACATCAGGAGGAAACAGGAACCCTGATGTAGGATTTAGACTCACAGAATGATGAAGCCATGTCATCCTTGGGTAGTGTTTGCTTCAATTTTCTGAAACTTCTAATCACACATAGAGTGTAGCCATGGTATTCTAGGTGGTAACCAGGAGCCATGGCAGTTAGACCATGAACACATGTCTACTTATTCTGCTGTGAAGTGGCTTCCATGGGATAAAGATGTCCACAATAGAGACAGGGGCACACGTGTGAGTCCCAGAAGATGACATCCTATCAGTTCATTCCCTCTGTGCAAATACTCTGTGATCGTTTAACTAAAATCGGACAGAAGAAGAAATATTTAAATGTGGGGGGTTTACTACTTTACCTCACTTCCACTAATCCCTGTTAAAATATTGTAAATAGCTCAGAGCTTAGAGTTGCGAAACAGAGACCTAAGAAGACTTAAGCGAAAATCTTTTGTAAAAGATTCAACTAAAACCTTACAACAGATAGCTAAACCAGTCCACTTTGATCCATGAAAATTATCTATAGTCTTTATCCCTCTTATCTTTAAAAAATGAAGAGCGATCACTCATATGTAAAGCAGATAATTTTATAAGAGTTTTACTAAAACAAAATGTCTTTTGAGATTTTAAAATGTTTCTATCAGTAATACTGAATGAGGGCAATTTGATTTGTTCTGCTTCCCCAGACCCACAGAGCCTCCCATTGCTGCTGGGTGTGGGCACCGCCTGACATGTTTCCTGGGAGGAAGTCCTGTGCTCCCTTCTCATAAAGAGATGGGTGGATGGGCTTTGTAGACAAATAATGATGTAGACACAGGGAGCCCTGTGGAGATCAAAGCACTGACGGAAAATTTAGGCATTCCTAAAAAAAAAAAAAAAAAGATAGTGCAATACTATTTCTTGATTTTTAAATTTTGTTTTTGCTCTGTCTTCAGATGGTGAGTTGAGAGAAGAATCCTGGCCAGGAACATGCAGCTAGATCTACAGACATTACTTACCGTAAGGAGGATGCAGGCGAAGCTGGAATCTGTTTTTATTTTGTTTGGATTATGGTTGTTCTAAAGAAACATTTCACATATACATAAACAAAATAAGTCATTCTTTTCACAAAATATCCTTCCCCAAATCATTCAGAACTAACTGGAATTGAATTGTGACGATGTTTTTATGCCTTTATGCCAATGCTTCATTGAGATCTAAGTAGTCTTATTTTGAGTAAAATGTGATGGGGGACAGGGGAGGTGGTCTATTAGGTAAAATCATTGCTCTGCAAGCATTAGACTCTATTTTCAGATTCCCAGAAGCCATATAAGGCTGAGATTAACCCTAAGGAAGGAAAACTGAGAAGGGTGTGTTGGAGAGGGGTGTATCTAGAAGCATTTGAACAGCCAGTCCAGCAAATCCTGTGTGTGTGTGTGTGTGTGTGTGTGTGTAAGAGAGAGACAGAGAGACAGAGAGACAGAGAGACAGAGACAGAGACAGAGACAGAGGAAGAGAGACGGAGGGAGAAAGTGAGGGGGAGAGAGACTCTGTCTCCAGAATATAAGGTTGAGAGTGAAAGATGCCCAATGTCTGGCGCCCGTGTGTCCGTGCACAAAGAGTGCACCTCACACAGATAATACACACAAACTCACTGTGAGGTGTAGCATAATATTAAATTAACTGTCTCATCTTGTTTGAACTCTTTGTATTTCTTTCATGTGGACTCTTTGCTTGTAGAGAAAAGTACTTGGTGAGATAGGAGTTTGAAATTCGCTGTTACCGCCAATTTTAACGCTGGTAAAGATGTTAAATGTGAGGTTGTGACCTAAGTTCTCCACAATGACAGAGCACCTTGCCTTAATGGAGCCTATTATTTCCTGTGCTCATTTGAAAGAAATGGAAGATACAGACAAAATGTGTTCCCAGCTGGAGAAATAAAGTCCATCTTTTGTCACATACAAATGTAAAGACCCACACTAAACCACCAGTGAGAATTTTCCTTTATTGCCCCCCGAAAACTAAATAGAACTTAGCCTATTGTCTTCTGCCCTTCTCCCAGCCCCCAAGTGAGAACAAAACAGGAGTCAAATAGATCCCTTCCTAACATATTAACTTCTGAAATAGTTCCCCCATTTCCCTCTAGACTACGGAAGTGTTCTTTGTGAACTAATAGGTCACAATACAGTATACATTATAGAAATGAAACGAAGCATTTGAGTGATAAGAAAATCATCTTAATGTTTTATATTCTTCCCTAAAGGTGAGTCCCAGAAACATTTTACAAATACACCAGTGTTGGTGGCACAAAGAATACATATATTTAATATAAATGCTGCTCTCAACCAGAGAAATCAGTTGACGTGTGTACATACACATATTCCAAGTCGTATATGTTTTTCTGAAGATTGCAACTAAGACCTTGTGGTTGCTGATGTGTGCTTCACAATGAAGTTACATATCCAGCTGTCAGACCACATCTGGACTCTAAAACACTATTAATCTAAACTCTATCAACTAAATGTGATTTTAAAAGGAAAAAGAAAGTTGGTTTTCTCTTTTAAGAACCACATGAGTGGTGAGTTTGAATTTGAGCAACAGATCTGAAAATCTACTTCATATGCTGCAAACTGCTGCTTAATTCTGTCTCCCCACTGTTATGTAGCTAGCATTTGCTGTTACTACTTCTCAGGCACGAGCAATTATAAAGCTCACTTCACAAATTATTAGAACCAGCTTAGAAAGGCCAATAGGGTTTTCCCATTCTTAAAATTTTCACAATTTTGTTTGAAATCATGACTTTTCTTTGGCTTAAAGGTACAAAGGAGCCGGGCATGGTGGTGCATGCCTTTAATCCCAGCACTCAGGAGGCAGAGGCAGGTGGATTTCTGAGTTAGAGGCCAGCCTGGTCTACAAAGTGAGTTCCAGGACAGCCAGGGCTATACAGAGAAACCCTGTCTCAAAAACCAAAAACAAAAAAAAAAAGTACAAAGGCCAAAACAATTTCATTTACCATTTACCATTTAAGGTAATTCTATGTAAGAATGAATTATAATACTGATTTGAAATTACAATGAAGGTTAATTCATGAATTTGCTAACTTCTTTGTTACAGATATTGGACATTATTCAGTTTGTAGTAAGAACACAGAAAGCAAAGGAATGTGTTTACGGCATGACATGAGAGTGAATAGAAAAATTATATAAACATAATTACCTCAAAATATATCTTCTTTATGTGAATGATTTCTCTTTATCCTGCTGGGTAAGTGCACAAGTGCTAAAACTTTGCCAAATACTATTTTCTGTATTTATTTAAAATAAAAAGACAAATAAAAACCATAGTAAAAGATAATATGGATCAAAATTACAAGAGATCAAATAGTGACTGCCTCCCCACTCCCACACACATTTTTCCTCAAGCAGGTATACATACATGTACACACACACCACAAACACACACACATACATCCACATACACACACACAAACACAAACACACACACACATACAACACACTACACACATACACACACAAACCCACATATACACATGCACACACATACATACCCATGCACACACACACACACACACACACGTGTATACCTTTAATACATACATGTGTGCATGTGTGTGTACATGTATCTTGACGTTTTAATTGATCACAGCTGTTCCCAGTTTCCATTTCCATGTCATTCTTTTCTCTGGCGTGTAATGGGAAGACATCACTTCTTGTTCCCTTATTAGCCTACCGAATTTTCTTAGAAGAAATACCATCTGTCGGGATATATTCACAGAACCATGTGACAGAGCTTCACTCAGTTTACATGCTAAGTTTCCAGACTTGGGTGCTGAAGTCAGGTTGATCTGGAACTGCCTTAGGCTAAAGTCTTGGGTTGTGATTGCGGTTTGGAGATCCGGGGTGCACTCACCGACAGATTTGTCTTGTGGTCTAAAAGGACAGCAGAGGGAGCCCCAACATGAGCTAAGATGAAGCACGGGCAGAACAAAGACTCCTCAGGGTACAGAGACAGGCACAGTGCCCTCTACTGGAGTTGCTAGTACATTCAGATTTCAACCTGAAACTGTGAGCACTGAATCCTGACCCTGGTCTCAGCAGTCCTGATTTGTTTCATAGGGCACCTGAAGCAGTAATTTCAAAGTAAAGTTAATCTTACTTTCAGTTAAAAGTAAATACCTATTGATGATATTTATTTATAAAAACTTCATAGTATTTCACGACAGAAATATTAAAGAGCTCTACATTTTACCTGATCTTAAGAGGTTATATTTTGAAAATTCATATATATATATATATATATATATATATATATATATATATAT
>NC_034593.1:116410660-116422680 GCF_900095145.1 Mus pahari | reverse complement strand
ATATATATATATATATATATATATATATATATATATATCACAAGTTTTAAGTCATGCCCTGGTGCTATATTTAATGATTTGCAAGAGATGATATAGAAGGTTAAAAAAAAGTAAATACCTACGATAAAAATACATGAATTTTGTGCTTAATAAGTCAAACTAATTTTTGTGGAAACCTCACTCATCTTAAAAACTGATTTTTCATCTCTATACAAATAATTTATTACAAAGCCCTAACATGATACATAATATGCATCCTCCATACCCTGCCTACATAACGAATTTCGGGTACAATAGTCTTAGTCTCGCAGTACGTGAGCACAATCTACTTTAAGGTTTGGGTCAGGAATTGTATCGACTGAATGGCATATTAAGTGTACATAATTTCCTTGCAGTGGTCCAAAGTTAAAGCCAGTTTAATCAATCCATTTCAACTTCTGCTAACTTCATAATTCTTTTTGAAGGCTAATGTATAGGAAGAGACCTTTTACTTCCGAGTGTTTGCTGAAGCCAGTAATTTTATTTTAAATATGCAAATATTAATTGTAAGAAATTTGTAATTGTATTTTATCATGCCAGCAAATTCAAATCCACTATAAATGGCTTGTGGCCAATGCGTAATCATTTGAAAACGAGCTCACTGGTGCCTATCATTTTTCAGTAAAGTCTAACCTTCTCATAAAATTTTTTTTTAATCGAAGAAAATGTGACTCTCAAGAGAGAGAAACATCCTTAACCTAGTTAGTGAGTATGAGCAATTTTTTTTCCTTCATATTGGCCTACTAACATGAATATTTTTCAATGTCTACGCCAGGAAAAAACTTCCTTAGCTCTGCCTTGTTTGACCTGAAAAGCCATGAGGAAATTATAACGACCACCTGTGGCAATTCATGGCCCTGAATCTTCCATGTTTGTTTAAACACACTCCAAAACACAAGCCTGATGATCCAAATAAGTGAGAAGAACCTTACATCACATACTTTATTTGATACATTTTAGGAAATGATTATTTAATGAGAAAAGGCACAAAGAATTTAAATACTGAAAAATGTGAGTTTGGTAAATTTAGTTATGCTTTTAAATGAATTTTGCACCACAAATCAATGAGATGAATACTATCTTAATATTGTCTTACAGGTGAAAAAATTTAGATTTACAGAAACAAAAATGATCAAGTAACAGCTTACATGAGAAGCCATGGCACTTGATCACAGCCAGTCTTGAGTTTGTTATGTCACTTGCTCTTTAAAACTACAGCATTCCATCAAAAGAATTAGTAAAAGTTTATTATTGAGGGGAAATGCACAGAAGCTGTAAAAACACTTGCTTTCCTTTGTGATAAACTCTGAGCGTCTTGAACACTTAAGAAATGAGGTCATGGGTCATTCATCCCATTTAATAGAAGCTATTTACAAATTTCTTCCTCGGGGACAGAAAAATTCAGAAAGCAAGCTAGATATGTATCTGCGTGGGTACAGATGACTATTTTTTACAAAGATATGTTTCTCAAAAGCCCATGCCTTCTGTATTTTCTATTGTCAGGGTTCTTATTATGGTAAAAATTAAAGGACAGAAATTTCACTATTCCTGCTCTTATTCCCCATTACTCTAACAGATAAAGTACCCATTGAATGTGTGTGTGTGTGTGTGTGTGTGTGTGTGTGTGTGTGTGTGTGATATCACATTAAAGGGTATAATAATAATAACAACAACTAGAAAGTAAGCAGAGGTTGCATATATAAGGAGCTAGAATTTGAAAATTGTAACTAAGTAACTTAGCTAATGGGAAACTAATTTTGAGTATGCAAGAATAACACACTTATCCTAGCACAAGGGTTTTTTTTTTCCTAAGCCTTCCCATTGAAACAAGTGTTGGATGGAGTGAAGATTTTTAGAGAAATAACCATTTAAGGATAACTGGTAAGAAGTACAAAATTTGATTTCATAGGCATTGCCATGCTTCAAATGTGAAATGTCTCCTACATGCCTAATCTGAGTACTGCATCTCCAGTAAGAAGAACTACATTCAAAGTTATGGAGTCCTTAAGGAGATGAGGCCTGATAGGTTTAAAAAAATATATATCACTATTCCATGGTCCTTGAAGGTTATCCCAGCCCCTAGTCCTCACCTGCACTTTCTGTTTCCGGCACTGGGACACGTGAACCGCTGCCAAGCACAGTCCAGACACCCCTGATGTAGTCAATCCTAGCACCAAGCCTTCCTCCATCATAATGGACTGAAATTCCCTAAAAGCAAGGAGCCAAAACCAAACTCCTTTTCACTTTCATTTTTTGTCATGTATTTTGCCACAGGAGTGCAAAGTAAATTAATACATTGCTTTTTTGAAAAGTTCTACCCACGATCATTCGTAAGTGAAATTAGAATTTAGTGTAAAAGTTATGGGAGCATAACTATGTATAGCAGAACTTACAAGATCATGAAAAAAAAAACCTTCATCTTCATAATTTCTGAAGGGTAAATAGAAAGCCAAAGACCAATTTTCATTAAAAATTCAATTTATGACCTAATACAATCACTACTTCTGGCATAACTAGGCAGTTTCAAATATTTCACTTGTATTAATTTATTCATCCTCCCTTCAAACTCCTAAAGGTTATCATATCAGCCTGTCCTTTCCAGACAAGGAAACTGAAGGACAGTGCTTACAAACATTTTCCAAGTGTGAACAGCCCCTCTAGTTAGACTGCAGAGCCGCTGGGCCAGGTATATGGATTCACCACCAGGCTTACTATTGAGAAACACCTAACATTAAGTTTCATCTCAGAAGTTCTTCCACGCTTTAAACCTCAGTAAAGAAGATTTAGAAGAAGCCTCAGCTGTGCGCCAGTGCTCCAGTGTTCTGCATACATGACAGGTATCCGAGAGGACTGTGGCTGTAAGTCAAACAGTTTTCTACCTGACAGCATTGCAGACTCTGTCTGGACTCTGACAGGACGTTGCATCTCCCTCCTGTGTTGTCATCATTTGTCAAAGACAGCTTTCTTTTTTGTTTTCTTAGCTCCCAGGACAGTGTGGAGATTTCCACAGGACAGGAGAAAGACACCATCTTATTAAGTGAAAGGCAGCATGGATGGCCACGTTGATGTCAACTTTTCCCAAACCTTCTGGTTTGGTGGGAGGAGTTATTTTTGCTTGAGAGTCTTTCTTCAAGCTGTTGCAAGTGGGAGTATGTCTCTCTTGCACGAGGTGGATGATTTTTTTTTTCTATAGTATTCACATTCAGCTTCTGCCCACCTCCTTTGTCTCAAAGCTTGGATTTTGTCTGTCCACTTATCTACCTCTGTGTGCCTTCATTAATAGATTTCTTATCTAAGGAGTATAGATTTAAAAAAGGAACATGCCTGGCGAGATTGTCATAATGTCCATAGTATGCAAAAGAGATTCCCAGAGTAGATGAAGCCTTTACCAAGTGACCCCTCAATATGAATAAATAAATATTAAATACATGTATTTAAGTTGGAAAAATCAAGTTTAGAAGTCTAAACATAGTTCTGAACATAAATACTAATCATTCTTGGAACTATTTCAGAGGTAGAAACATGTTTTCATTCCATCATTCTATAGAAGACACTGAGATTTAAAGTAATCATCTGGGAGTGTAATGTGGCTTGTATTTGAAATGTCCTCAGCCAGCATGCCCATGATTTTTTAAATTTTAGTTTTCTAGATTTATATATTTATCTTATGTACATGAGCATTGTGTGTGTGTGTGTGTGTGTGTGTGTGTGTGTGTGTGTGTGTCTGGTACCCTTAGATGGTCAGAAGAGAGGATGTCAGATCTCTTGATCTGGAATTATGGATGTCTTGTGTCATGGTAGGTGTATCAGGAGTCAAACCTGAGTCTTCTGGCAGAGCAACAGTACTGCAAATCACTAAACCATCTTTCCAGCCCTGGGGTCATTTTTTTAGATACATTGCCAGTATAGTAATGTTTTGTATGGCAGGAGAGGTTTATAAAGTGGGATAGAGCTGGGCCAGGATGGAGCCTTTAAAGTCCTGGCCTTTACAGGCTCCATCCTGGCCCCTTCTTTTAGCAAGTCTTTCTAGCCCACTGTGACATGAGGGATTGCCTCCGCATCCTCCTGCATCTGTAGAGACTGCTATGGATTCCCATTACAATGACCTGGGATCTTCAGAATCCATGACACAAAATAAATGTTTCCTTCAAACATTGTTTTTTGTCAGTTATTCTGTCAAAATTACTTAACTAATATTTTAGGATACACTGCTCTGAACTTTATGAGAAGTGCACCCTATCAATTTCTACATATTGTTGCTGACCAGTATGTGCTTTATTTTGCTCTCTTTAATGAGAAATAAGTATCATTCAATCTTGGGTAGTCTATATTTTAAAGACATTGATGTCCATGATCATTTCATAGACATTGTTCCCCTTCTTCAGAAAAAATGTAGATTTGAAACAGCAAAATAAATCCTAGCTTTATGCCTATCATCTCTCTATAGGAGAGAAAGTTCATAGAGCCTTGACTTTGGCAATTTGAAGTGCTCCTACTCTACTAGAGTCATAGGATGTATTAAAGTGCTATTATTTCAACTTACTGGTTAACAAATCATAGTGTTTTTCTTTCAGGCGTTCTTGTAAATTCCGTGACAGTCTGAGATAGCCACACCACTGTAGAAAGCTCCAGTTGTAAAACTATTTGAGTTGGAGTTCAAAACTTGAGTCCCTCAGCTCCCGGTTAGTTATGTATCTTTGGGGAAATTATTCAGTGTCCTTGAATTAAAAATTCCTTGTTATCAGTCCATACCTCATCTGGACATTACATCTGAACAAGCGTCTAGGACACTTCACGTCGAACCAGCAGGTAGTAGCTGTTGGAATTGAGGTTGGTTTAAGCATTCAAGAGCACATTGAAGTAGGAGTGTCATAAACCCCCAAATCCTTAGATACCCTGACTCTAAAAATCAGCAAACCCATAGAACTTCCTCTTTCAATTCACAATGTGGTCCTAGTGGATATAATTCGTGTTCTCTGCCCTATGTATATGGGATCCAGCTGTGGTCAGTCAATAGTAAGAACTAACTTAATACTTTCAGCTAAGGAAGTTGATAGCATTATCCCAAATAGTGTATTTCCCAAATATTGTGCCCACTGACCCTTTGAAACCATCTCTGCTGATAACTTTATATACTTGAAGCATTCATACATGCTTCATCACTAAACTGAATCTTGACAGGCGGACCAAAAGTAACAAGTATCTTTTTATGCTAAAATCACATCTTTAACATAATTGATTTTGCTTAAGCACTTTTGAATGACATGCGAAATGTCAATAGTGATTTTGACACACTCTTTCTGATTAATATACATGGTATCCAAAGCAGGAGGATGAAAGGAACACTTCAGGGGTAGATGTGTCCCTTGGGTGTCTGCTTGTCATTTTTAAAACACACAATAGCCAATATATTCAAATCCCTCTGCTCAATGAAATCAGACTGGGACACAGAACATGCTGCTCTGTTGGGACAAAACCTACTTACTTTCTCTAGGGCTTAAATTTTTAAATTTAAACTTCCAAAAGAAAGGTGTAAGAAAGAATTTGCTATTCAAGAGAACAGTTGAACATTAGTTGTCATTTTCTTATAGAATTGTTTTCTAATAATCTCTAATGCTTGATCTTTTATTGCTTTCATTACAGAATGTCACATGGGAGAGGGAAGGGGGTCTTCTTTATTTCCAGTGCTGACAAGATTAGCATTAGGGTAATTGCCTATCCACTCCTTCTCGGTTCTGTTTTAAATAGTATTAATTCTCAGTTGTATAGACTTTAAACTTCCCATCTTCACACTAGGGAGGGAAAAAAAGGAGAAAGGAAGGAGGGAGCTGGAAGGAACGGGAGTCAACGGTGTTGAGTCAAGCATCATGAACTTCATCGCATTGTTTCAGGTTTCCTGACCTTAAAGCATTCCTTTATATTTACATCTTCCAATTGTGAAACCTAATTTATTCATGCCAAGGCTTAGAGAAGTAAGGCTATCCTTCTCCCCCATTCATACCATACTTCTTTTGTTTATTCTTTGTTCTTTTATATTGCTTTTCAGGGTGGCCATATGCATAGAGGTCTGAATAAAAAAAAAAAAAAAAAAAAAAAAAAAAAAAAAAAAGAACAGTATTCAGAAAATGGCCCCAGGCAGTGATTCTCCAGAATCTTCCATGGAAATGGAGGGGTGTTATTATTCCATACTCATAAACTATATTTCTTTCTTTGGAAATAATGTTTGATAGAATTAATGCTGTCTTTGCACAAGGACAGACTCTTGTAAGATGATCAATCTCAAACTCCTCTTAGAACTTTGAACAATTTTATACACTCAAGACAGTATGTTGGGAAAATATCTCCCCACACAGTGCACTGATTAGACTGGCAAAGATCTTCACTTTCCTGATTTTCATTTGGATTCTTAACATTTGAGTTGACTGAGGCTCCAGTTAAAACCCAGCTCTTCTGGAAAATATCACAGGATTTTTTTAAAAAAAAAAATATGGCTACAAAGAACAAGAGAAGATTTGTGTCTCAAGAGAAAGATCTGCAGACTGAATATTGCAGAGCAAACCACTTATTCACTTTGTAAAGATGAAAAGGTAGAAAAGCCCTAATGGGTAATAAAATATCTGTTGGTGGGGGACTCTAGGGGCTGTCATGTCAGACCAAGACCACGTGGTTGGAAAAGTACCTACAGTCTCAAAAAAAAAAAAAAATTCTAAGCATTTTCCAAGGAACGTGTTCAGATATATCTTAGAAAGACACTGGCTTTTATACTTACTAATTTTTTTATGTTCAGAGAAAGCACCCATCCACACCACCATTTTCAAGAGAAATCCATTCAAAAAATATAATTTACACACACACACACACACACACACACACACACACACACACACAATATTCCAGACTTTGTTCTTTTTACTATAACCTTACAACTTATCTTAAAAACCGATGACAATGTAACTATAATGTACTGAAATGGTTAAATAAGAAAATCCTGGTTGATAGCCTGGGGAAGTGTATCTGGTTAGCTTAAGCACTACAGTTTTGCTTCTGGAAACCTCTCCCACTGAGCGATGCTGATCAGTAGTGAAGAATCTGGTCACTACATGCATTTTACATCTTGAGATGGAGTTAGTTAGTCCATAAACACCTAAATGCTAACAAGAATCACATGCCAGCCATTAGGGGAAAAAGAAGAAAGCAAGAATAAAATACTGGTGTTGAAGAAACATCATGGGTAAGAACGTGAGGAATAAAAACAGATTTTTGACTAAAAAATGAGGAAAAATCCACTCTATTGCCATAAAATTCAAGTTACATTATACTGAAAACGCCGGGCGTGGTGGCGCACGCCTTTAATCCCAGCACTCGGGAGGCAGAGGCAGGCGGATTTCTGAGTTCGAGGCCAACCTGGTCTACAAAGTGAGTTCCAGGACAGCCAGAGCTATACAGAGAAACCCTGTCTCGAAAAACCAAAAAATAAAAAAAAATAAAAAAAAATAACATTATACTGAAAACTACTTGTTCTTGTCATGCTTGTTTAAATGCCCCACTTAGTTTACAGGAGAAGAGTTCAAGGGAAGAGACTGATGGCCCAGATAGCTGTTGGCTTACTTCAAGGTTCACATCAATTGTGAGGACATATTACAGACTGAATGGACACTAGAATATAAGTGGTGTTCTGATGAGAAGTATATTGGCACTTCAAAAGGTTAGCTATGATTGGAATATAGCCCATCCATGTGTTAGCTATAATGAAATTACGTGGGTAACAACATTAAATAAATGAGGTACTTATGACTCTACATTGCATCCAATTAGATATTATGAAAAATATGTTTTCACATATTTCATTCACTAATATCTCAATGTTTTGTTCATATTCAGAGTTGTAACCAGAATGTTATGACATTCATCGGTCTATGTCAGAAGTTAGGGGACGAGAGTGAGCACAGGGAGGGCAGAGGACACAGAGGGTGACAAGGCTGAAGGTAACCTACAAACGTGATCTGGTAGGACATGTGACTACGTGGGCACTTTCTATCTGTTCAGACCATGTATTTATGTAAGCATGAATAGGCAACAGTGAGCATGATAATGGCACATCAGCATACAACATGTAGACAAACACAAATACTATAGAAAAGAAGGGAATTCCCCTCGAACCCATTTGCCAAGAATTCCTAAGTGTCCACTGGTTTCATTAACGTTATGGAAATGTTGTTACTGAAGAATGCAGAAAATCTGTGGGAGCCAAATAAGGATATGTGTACACACACACACACACACACACACACACACACATACACACACACTCACACACACACACACATGCACGCACACCCACATGCACACACACACACACACACACACACACGAATGTGGGTACACATGCATGCAAAATGAAGCATTACATCAAGAAACTACCCTAATAGAAGACAGCACTTCACACACCTCAGCCCCAGGATTGCCAGTGTGAATGCTTGGGCAATTCTGCATACTGAGGATTTAGGCAGTACCACCAGTGTTTCCACAGTAAGTGGTCCCCTACTGCTGCTGTGCATAAGCATCCCAGCATCACAACATCTACAGTTAATTCACTGGAGCTTGGAACTAAGCATCGACATTTGCAGAACTCCGGCACCATCAAGTTGAGAATCACAAATGTGAAAATGTTTGTGGGAATACATTCTGTGACAATGACAATCAGTCCCACAGGCTGTACTTTGGCCTTTCGTAAAAGGTGGTTGTAATTGATGGCAGCTTCCAAATCCATTCATTCAATGCTAGCTCACCATCAGCCTGGCTTTTCTCCCTCCTAATCTGTTCTGCTGTGCTTTAATATGTGAGCCCTCCTGGTAGGATGCTCTCCTCTGGGTTCCTGCCCCTCCCCTGCCCCGCCCCACAGGCAAGCTCCCATTACAGCAAGGAGTACCAGAGCTGCCTCCCTCTCCTTGCTGTCAGGAATCACTCACAGATGAGAGCAGCTTCAGTGGTCATGCAGCTGAGGATAATTGGATTTGATGCCACCAACCATCTAAATGCATAGAGGCCAGTAAAAGCTGCTTAGTTCTTGGATACATCGCAGGACAGAAATAGCGATTATCACAGTGTGAATTTTATTCTGTTGCACGTAGAGCAAGCAGTCCCCCTCTTCTAACTGCCCAAACAGGCAACACTCCTGCGTAGATGATTCGCTTCCATTCTGATTAAAAATTAGATAGGTATGTAGATATTAGATAGATGATAGAAAAATAGATAAAAGATATTAGATAGGTATTAGATAGGTAGATAGTAGATAAATAGATGATAGATAGATAGATAGATAGATAGATAGATAGATAGAAGATAGGTAGATAGATAGATACATAGATACATAGATAGATACATAGATACATAGATGATATATGATAGATACATAATGCATACTTTCACAGTGAGTCTACTTGTACAAAACACATAAGCTATGAAGAAAAGCTATTCTCTTTCTAATGCTCATTGAACTGTATAACTGAGAGAAACGGGCAAAGCAGGGGCAGGGATAGGCACAGAATGTGGGGAGGGAGTGTAAAGCCTCTTGCATTTATCCAGCATCCTGTTAGTAAATAACTTTATAAGTGCTCTCTTTTTACCTCATAAGTGCTTCGTTATGTATGAAGCTTAGAGAGAGACAATTTTGCTTAAGTCCAAATAAAGTGATTTATTTAAAAATGCTTCTTTCCAGCAAATCCACGAAATGGAGTCAAGTGGTCCTCTCTGAACTCCCTCCATCAATCCCTGTTATCTGTAACAGCCAGGGGGTGTTTATGCTGCTTCCCTTCTGTCTCTGCTGTGGGAGAAAGAAATCTGGTTTTTATCAAGTCCACTGACTTTTTTTTTAAAGTACAATAGAAGAAAATATCTAAATAAATGGAGGCAGCATATGTATATGAAACTACTTCTCTATATGATAATTACATTGACATAACTAAACAAACCCCCAAATCTTAGGAGTTACAAAATTACTTGTTCTAGAACTTTTGAAACAACACTTAGATCAGCTGACATGTTTCAGAACTAACTCTGTGTCTCTTAGGTAACTTGGTACCAACCTCTGAGTCAGCAGAGAGAGCACACAGTGGCTCTTGCTATGATTTGAGTATGACATGTCATCTCCAAAGGTTGTATGTGGTAAACACTTGCTCTCCAGTTGATGGACCAAAAGAGAGATGAAAAACTCATTCCTGAGGATGCTAACACGTGATTTCCACTGTGATACTCAGCCTCACAATAAGCCCAAATCAATGAAACCAAATAAACATGGACTTAAAGACACTGAAACCATGAGATCAAATGAACCCTACCACACTTGCACTGAGTTTCCTCAGATATTTTCTCAGTTTCAGGAAGGTATTATAGTTGTACACTTCTTTTACAATCAAAATGTCCCCTTCCATGTATTCATGACATGGGATGGCTGGGCTCTAGCCCATTCTCTTACCCTTACCTCTGAGTTCAATTAGCAAGTAAAGCTCTGAAGATCATGCTATTATTACCAACCAAATTAGTTGTTCTGGAATGAGTCTGGATTTCTAAGAAACATAGGGAAGAAGCCATTCCAGGGAAAGAGATCTAAATTAGTTCTCAGAGGCTATGGAAAGAGCAACAGATGTCTTAAATACACAAATTAGATCCTTTACTCTCAGCCATCGATAATGAAAAGAAATGCCTTGGAGCAATAGTGACCTTTGAGAGCCATGCACAGACTACACCGAAGAGAGACTTAGGAAAACCCGATCCAGATGTAGGAGAGCAAAGGCATATGACACCTTAAGACAGAGCAGAGAGGCATCCAGATCCACAGATACACAAGGTGCTATTTACTGATGGCTGGTGGAACAAAATGGTACCTTGACAAGTAACAAGATAGGAATATGGGCATGCTCCAAACCAGGAAACAGAACTTATATGCTGGCCTAGACAAAGAAAAAAAAAAAAAAGATGATACACAATCAGAGTGGACCTGCGCGACCTTTGAATCTTTTAGCATTTCCAACAACAGTAAAGAATAGTCTGAGCTCTATTTTGTGGCACATGCTAGGGGATTCTCTGTGTCAAGATGAAGTTGAATACTTCTTTCCCAGCCCCTATCAGAACCTCACTGAAGTAGACGACAAATACAAACTTATACTTGACAAGCTCCGAGCCACAGACGTAGCTGCTGGTGCTCTAGGTGAAGAGTGGAAGGGTTGTGTGGTTGAAATCAGGAGTGGAAACAAAAATCACAGTTTTCCCAGGAAGAAATGTAAGTTACCCATGGCAGAGGGCACCTGCTGTGGAGGAAAGGGCATTTTTGTTGTACAACGAGGAGAACTATAGAGAGGAAGTGAAAGGTTGTGGAAGAGGGATGCATTGTGAATGCCTAGTTGACTGTTCTCAACTTGGTTATTGCAAAAAAAAACGGAGGGAAGGGTATTCATAGACTGACAGATACTACTGTACCTTAGATGGTCAGGCCCCAAAGAACTAGCAAGATCTGAAATCGTTTCAATTTCTCTAAGAAGGGTGTTGTCCACCAAAGTGTTGCTAGAGAGACCTTAAACAAAGGTAAAGAAACTCAAGACCAAATCACCTGAGAGCCAACATCTTGCTACCCAATGTATCGTGCAAACACTAGTGTATTGTTATGAAGAAACCGTGCCCTATGAAAAAATAAGGAAGAGGCTGCAGAATATGCCAAACTTTGATCAAGGAAATGAAGGAAGGCAAAGACATGTGCCAGAAACAGATGGCCACAAGACACAAGGCTGTCATTCTTGAGAGCTTCCATTACTTAATTCAAGTCCAGCTAAAACTGTCTGTAAGAGCATCAGATAGAGGGATGGATACAGAAAATGTGGTCCTATGTAGCTGGATAATAAGGACACATGCTCCACTATGTTCATAGCAGCCTTATTTATAATAGCCAGAAGCTGGAAAGAACCCAGATGTCCCTCAATAGAGGAATG
>NC_034593.1:116389344-116409860 GCF_900095145.1 Mus pahari | reverse complement strand
AGGGATAGCATTTGAAATGTAAATAAAGAAAAAAAAAGAAAAAAATAAATAAAAAACAATCAATTCATGACATTCTTAGGCAAATGGATGGAACTAGAAAATATCATCCTAAGTGAGGTAACCCAATCACAAAAAACACACATGATATGTATTCACTGGTAAGTGGATATGAGCCCAGAAGCTCAGAATCCTTCTTAGAAGGGGGAACAAAATACCCATGAAAGGAGATACAGAGACAAAGTGTGGAGCAGAAACTGAAGGAATGACCATCCAGCTTGTGGCTGTGTATGTCACTGCTCCACTTGGAGATCCATCCCCAAAACAACCCCCAAACCCAGACACTATTGCAAATGCCAACAAGAGCTTGCTGACAGGAGCCTGATATAGCTGTCTCCTGAGAGGCTCTGCCAGTGCTTGGCAAATACAGAAGTGGATGCTCACAGTCATCCATTGGACGGAGAACAGGTTTCCCAATGAAGGATCTAGAGAAAGTACCCAAGGAGCTGAAGAGGTTTGCAGCCTCATAGGAGGAACATCAATATGAACTAACCAGTACCCACAGAGCTCCTTGGGACTAAACCACCAATCAAAGAAAACACATGGTGGGACTTGTGGCTCTAGCTGCATATGTAGCAGAGGATGGCTTAGTCAGTCATCAATGGGAGGAGAGACCCTTGGTCCTGTGACGGTTCTATGCCCCAGTATAGGGGAATGCCAGGGCCAGGAATGGGAGTGGGTGCTTTGGGGAGCAGGCGTGGGGGGAAGGGTATAGGGGATTTTCAGAGGGGAAACTAGGAAAGGGGATAACATTTGAAGTGTAAATAAAGACAATATCTAATTTTAAAAAGAGCAACAAATAAATTATCAGATCTTAAAGAGAGAGAGAGGGAGAGAGAGAGAGAGAGAGAGAGAGAGAGAGAGAGAGAGAGAGAGAGTCTGGGAAGGAATGGCCTGTGCCACAGGCTCTCTAACTGACTGTTCCATAGCATCGTCTGGCAGACAAAATGGTAGCTGTAGCCAAGATGGTTGTAGTCCCATTAAGCTGGATCATCAAAGAAACCTAGGCAAGATTTTTATCCTGATCATATCCTGACTTAGACCTCCTCTGTCTTTTATTGAACATATTTCCCTTGTTATTTCTTGTAAGAAATAATAAACACCATGTAAGTCACCATTCTTCCCTCCTCCCAGCTCACTTGCCTTGACCGTGTGGTAAGGAATTCTGTAACTGAGGGGTTTCATCCGCCATTTTTGCTGCATTGGGAGAGCTAGATACAAGAGGAATAGAATAACCTCTTGTCTGCTAAGTTCCCTTTTTTCATAGCTCAGAGCTTGTGGCGGTGTATGTCAAATGAAGTCCTACCATGCCTTCTTTTACTGGCCTCTGTTTCCATGTCCACATACTGTGGTCTAGCTCTTCACTATACCTACCTTGTTTAGACTTCGTGCCCCATCACCAAAGACGGTAACTGCTGCTCACAGTAATGCAAGTCCTGAAATGTGGAGCGTACGGGGATCTTACTGTCTAGATGGCGTGTGGCCAGAATATAAAGACACAGAAAGCAAAATATAAAAAATTCTCTTAAACAAGAAACTAAAAATGTGGTTTTCTTCTGGATAAGTCACCTAGGGATCGTGTTTAAATTATAATGAAATGTGAAGAGAGTGGTTTGAGAGATAAAAAATGAAGCATTTTGTTATTATATGTATAGATAGAATTCTAAAATAGATACGAAAAGACAGAAGAGACTAGATGAATTGGGATGATCCCTATGACAGAAAATACTGTGAAAAAATTAAACTGATTATATTTGAATAATAAAAGGCATAGGCATTCCAAAAAATGGCAACAAGAAAAAAATGTCTCTAAGATGCAGAGAATTTTATTGCTAGAATTGAAGAAGTTTGAAAGGACAGTTTTATGGGAACATTAATTTGATTGCAGACACGCTGCATTTTAAGAAAAGGTGAGACATTAAAATGAAGGAATCTAACGGGAGTCCAGTGATTCTGAGTGTAATATGTAAAGGTGGTTCACGAAGCCATGGACTGGTGAACATCACCAGAGGTGATTGCTGAAGGCCTCTTAAAGCAGAGACACCAGTGAAGAAAAGAATCTAGGATGCAGTAGGGGAAGAGAACAGAGGTTAAGCTGAGCAGAGGCCCACCAGCAGAAGCAGCCCAGCGAGTGTGGGAAAACATCAGGAAGATGGATGCAGAACCTGTATTTTGATTCTGGATCTAGTAATTCTAATAATCCTTCTTAGATGCAGTGCTTTATATGTTAAATAGTGTTTAGAATGAGACCTGCATTTACTATATTGTTCCTTATAAGACTTAAATGTAAACAGAAGGTCCTGTGCTCAAATATACTTAGGGAAATGTTCGCTTAGACCGAGTTAAACAGATTTCTGTTTATTTCAGAACTTGCCATTTTTATAACAATGTTTTTGTATCATGAACCTCCAAGAAGGGAGAAATAGTTCCCAATGTTTCCTAAGTTATTTGCCAAAGGAATACTATGTATTTGTTCCTCTGTGTGAATTTGTTTATGTGTATATCTGTGTGTGTTCCTGTAATGTATGTTTTGTGTATGTGTGTCCATTTGTGCCTGTGTGTTTATATATGTCTGTCTACCTATGTTTATGTAAATTTGTACATATATTCCTGTTTTTCAGTGATTTTTATATATAATAAAAGTGTATATTTGTGTATACATATACATATATGTTTATGTAGATATGTCTGATTTATGTGCTTGTGTGTCTAGATTTATATGTTCTTGTATATGTGAGTGCACGTGGGTACATGTATATTTATGCCAATGAGTGTGTATCATAGGCCAGTGGCTAGACCTATACTTAATACTGATATTATACACTCTCAAAATGGCATGTTATGATAGTCCCTAAATGAATTTTGTTCTTATGCAAATTTGGTAGCTTATTTCTAACAAATGTAAGATTGTTGCACATTTTTGTAAAAATTATCCACTTTTTTACATTTTGAAATTTACAGAGGTCCAGAATTATACTGTATGTTACTATTCTTAGAACTAAGGGGAAATATGCCTTTATTTTTAGCTCTAAATATGAAGGTGGTCACTCTTCCTTGGCCCACTTTTGGGTCTAGCTTGACTGCTCCAGTAGATTCCTAGTATCTCTTCTTTTTCGAAAGCATTTTTATTTCTAAGTGGGATTAAAGGATTCCCCTGTTATGGCCCCTGCTTAGACTACAAACCAGTGCCAAATCTCTAGCAACCTCCCCAGTAACAAAGTAACAGATTTCAAGGAACAATTTCAAACTTCAAAGGTTTTTTAAAAATCAGGTTAGTTGCTGAAAGGACACTGATATAGCTATCTCTTGTGAGGCTATGCCAGTGCCTGGCAAATATAGAAGTAGATGCCCACAGTCATCTATAGGATAGAACACAGAGACCCCAATGGAGGAACTAGAGAAATTACCCAAGGAACTGAAGGGGTCTGCAACCCTATAGGTGGAACAACAATATGAACTAANCAGTACCCCCNGAGCTCNNGTCTCTAGCTGCATATNTAGCAGAAGATGGCCTAGTCAGCCATGGTTGGGAAGATAGGCCCCTTGGTCTTGCAAACTTTATATGCCCCATACAGGGGAACGCCAGGGCCAAGAAGTGGGAATGAGTGGGCAGGGGAGCAGGGTGGGGGGGAAGGTATAGGGAACATTTGAGATAGCATTTGAAATGTAAATGAAGAAAATATCTAATAAAAAATTTTTTAAAAAAAATCAGGTTAGTTAATTAGTTATTTATTCAGTTAGTTAAATATTTTAGATAGGATTACACTTAGTAGCCCAGAAATTTAGGATCCTTTGGTTCTCCCCTCTTCCCCAGTATGGAGGTTAGAGGCTTGTACTATCACCTATGCACATGGCTTAGTTGTAAAACAGATTATATACATTCTGGGGGGAAAAAGCCATCCAGAGCTGTAGGTGTATCTTGATGAAAGAGTGTTTGCCATATATATTCCTAGTTTCAATTCTCACCACACATAGAGAAAGCAGAAACTTTCAATACTTTCTATATTTTGTCATTTCCATTATGAAAATGCACTATTCTATAATTGTTAAAAAAATATTAAGGCTTTGGGAGAGGGCTTATCACCATTCAAACTATAGTATAAGCTAAGCTGCATATCTGGGAAGACGAATGGACATTTAGAACCATCTAGTCACACAGCAGTGTAGTCACATAGACAAGCTGGCGTTTTCCTTGAGGAGAAGGGAGCACATTAAGAGCTGGCTTTCTTTTTCATGTGCCTGTGCCTGTAGAAGCCAGGGACTGAGACACCCTGGAACTGGCATTATGGCAGTTGTGAGCCATCCAGTGTGATTTCTAGGAACAAGGTCTCCATGAAGACAGGAAGAACTCCTGAAGGCTGGGCCCTCTCTCCAGATCCTAAAGGGATATATAGACCCGAAAGGGACATAGTGACATTTCTGAATGCCTTTACTCCAAGCAAAGAATATGAGTCCTCAAGAAAAAAAGATCAACTAAAGAGATGTAGCCAGAATGTTAGACGATACAGACACACAGAACATATTTTAGGAAAGTTTAATCCAGGATAATAAAAATAAATACATGAAACGGTTTGGCACACTAAAGAGTGAGCTGGAGGTTTTTGAAAATTGTCAGTGAGCGGAGCCCATTACTAGAGTTCTGTAAACATGCATGTACTAAGCTGTATAACACATGATCAGATACTTTCTATTGTTTAGTTTTCACAATACAAAAAAAAAAATAAGTTACTGTCAAAGACTGATAAATTTTGGCTGCCTAATAGGAAAATGGTAAGAACATATTTTTCTAAGTGTTCGACTCATGCTTTCCAATCAGGGAAAATGATGACCTTTTCCACCGTGGTCTAGAACCTGTGACCACATGGTAAGCCATCTGGATGTCTTCTGAGAGGACTCAGGCTCCAGTGGACTGTCCTTGTTGTAGGATTTTTTTTTTCCAACTTTCCTACAGTGATGTAGAGGAAAATTCACATAGGAGACCTGTAATCATGTTTTTCCTTTAATTCAAAGCAACCTTTTAAGTAGAGACATTAAATCTGACAGACACTTGAATTTCCCTTGCAGTCAGAACACACACTGTTTTGAAGTCTAGGTGTTACAGCTGCATCGTACACACAAACATGGGTCCCTAGGTCTCCTTACCTCTTGGACTGTGCAGGTCTCAGCTTGCCACCCAAAACCCTAGCCACAGTCTCTCTAGCTTACAAAGGAACAAAAACAAATACCCTTTCCATTGTCTCCTAAATACATGCTTTAAGAGGAAGAAAAAGATGTGTACCAAGTGCCACTTAGAGACACTTCATAGACAGTGGTCCTTCTTCATCGTAATTTACCCCATGTGACCATCTGGTGGCCACTGGTGGCCGTCCTTAAACTGTGAGATGACCGGATGAGTCTACTCTGATTTGGGTAGTAGCAGTGACTCTAAACAATGAACACCTTCACATCTATCCTGGGTGGCTCCTGAAAGGAAAGCCTGCTCGGTATGCCTTTAAGAACACAGGAGAAGCAGCCAAGCATCTTTATTGGTAGAGAAAAGTCTACTGCTTAAGAGGGGAGAGGAGATGTATTTATGGCAAGAAGTTGCACGCGTCATCTCATAGAGTAGTTAGCAAATGCTATTGAAGAAAAGTGCACTACAGTTTCTAAGGCTCCGCTAATGCTTAAATCCAAACGAAACTTTTGCATCTAATCCAAGATGAAAATACCCTATGTTTAAAAGCTTTTAATGTCGTGGTGCCTTCCCAGTTAGTTTTCTGAAATTTTGAGCTGAGCTTTGTCCTCTATTTTCTTCCTACAAACATATTAAAGCCTTCCTAATCTCTCCCAAGGCCCACCATTCTCCACAAGGTGCACTTTTTGTGCTTAAATAAGCATTCCTCTTTGCTATCTGGAGATGGGTTTTGAGCATGAGTGACCTACTCTATTGGCAGACTAAGTTCTACTCTCCATTCAGGGGAAAGTCACACAGCGATCAAGAACTAACTGAGTGGAACCTGCGTGTACACTCTGTTACTCACAAACACACATAAGATCTTCATGGTAAATAGAGAAGGAAAATCTTATTACTGAAACCTCATTTTCCTAGAGGGTGACAAAGAAATATTATGCTCAACTGTCTTCTTATAATGAATTTAGATATTTGGGAAAATATAAGTATGTACAGTTTGTGACCGCAAGAAAATCATTCTACCATTTAAGTGAAGAATTATGCTGTGTAAATTTAACCATGTCTCATACAAATAAAGCAAAGGAAACAATTCTAACACATGGTATACAGAGAATACATTTGTAAATTAGGCCCCTTAAGTATGGCTGTCTCTGCAACAGAATCTACAGGTATGCCACAGTGGTGTGCCATACCAAAGAACTTTACTTTCTGATAATGTGCATGAGGAAACTGCACTTTGGATTGATTGAGTGGGGCTTCTATGTGTTGTTACAACAGTTTCCCTTTGTTTCCTAGCATACTATTGCATTTTTTGTCATTATAGTAATCCATCCCTTCAAGTCCTACCATCAGCCATATATTCCAATTTGTGAATTGCTTTTCCCTGTATCTGTATTTCTACTGCTACTCAATTACACAAGCCTGATATCCCTAAATACTTTTTACAATTAATTTGTCAATATAAGTTAATTGAGTGAACTGAGGCCAGAATAGTAAAATAGATAAAGGAATTAATAGTGATTAAGGACTTAAACCAAGTCACAGGCCTGGTTTTGTATTCCAGCTCAGAGTTCATTTTATAGGGTCAAGCATGTGATAAGGACTAGCCCTTGTCCATAGGGATAATTTGGCAATGAAGTACATGAAATTATATGGAGTACTTGGTAATGTACTCGACAGCATTCAATAAATACTATGAATCCAGCAAACAGTATGAGATTGTAGTGAACACTAAGGCCAAAGATAACCACTGTGAACTGCTGTCAGGGAAGGATTGCAGTTCCTTACATCTTGCAGCTCTCCCTAAGATTCCAAGTCAGCTCTTCTATGAAGTTCCTTTTCAATTTAACAACGCAGAAGTGCTGAGAATTTTCTATTTACTCTGTACTGGATACTAGAAAATAAATAAAACCGAAAAGACAAAAAGAGAAATAAGAATAATCATCACTGACTATCACCCAGCTGTCAAGCTCCGTGCCTTGTGAAGCCAAGTCACTGAGAAGATTTGAACTTGAGTCCTTCTGACTTGAACTTGTGTTCTTTGAAAATAAAAACTAGCCACAAGGCCATAGAGAGGCCACTGAATATAATGGGGGACAGAGAAGAGGAATGAATTCCAATTTGACAAAATTAAAGTATGCAAAATAGGAAGGAAATAAGCTCCGAGGAGCTCGGCTCTAAATGGGGCATCAAAGTCACACACACCCTCAGGGATCAGGTCTCTCTTCAGACCCAGAGGTGGTTGATGACATTGAAGAAAGTGTCTTTTCCAGTCACAACAAGCCAGATGCGTGTATAAGCCCACAGTGGTTGTGATAGCATGGACAAGACCTGTATAAACTCAGGCCAGACAAAATTATTAGCACAGAGGGAGGACGATTGGCATGAAGTCCCACCCATAACTGAGGGACTACTACCAAGTAGTGGATGCCAAGAGAGAGAAAAATCAGCTGTTTTGTTTTCAACAGTGTGACTCTTTGTACATCAACCATACTCCAGGCAAATCGAATGCACAAGATTAGACAGTCAACAAGCGAAAACAACTGGGCTGAGGAAGGGGAACATGAAATTAGGTAGATAGGAAGGTAGAATAGAATTGGGGAGGAGTTAGGAGAATGGGGTAAAAATAATCAAAATACATTCTGAAATTCTTAAAAAATTAGATTCAAAATAAAAAGCTGACACTGGATTGGAATACTTAATTATAATAAAGATAATAGCTAATAAATTTATAGTGCAGCATATAGAACAAGGGAATCAAAACACATTGTGGCAGCAAAGTCAGGCTAAACCCAGAACTAGGATATCAAATAGAGGAAGCTCCCCACGTCCTGAATCCCCAATATGTGGATATGTACCAAAAGGGTATCAAAGCTAGGAGTGCAGGCTAAGGCCATGCTTGGAGGACTTTCAAGACGGTAAGAAATTTGAACTTTATCATTGAGATTAAAAACAGATTCCAATGTAATATTTCAGCAAAATGATGAGATCATGTCTGAGCCTCTGGGAGAAGCTGCGTTATAAAGAGGAACACAGGATGGAATCAGTGGGTCTGAAGTAAGTTTCAAAATGCATGAACGCATCTCAAACTCTTCAATTAAGAAACAGAAAGAAACCCCAAAGGACATTTCTCATGCCTGCGCTTGGGAAGGGAAATTATCTGCGAGTGATAATTTCATTTGAACAATGTATACTCTTATATTATTAAATATAATTTTAGGTAAATAAAAATCATGACTCTTTATAGCTTTCCCCGTTTCCCAGGCTCCTCTCCAATGTTTTTGGTTTCCTCTTTCATATCAGCTCTCTCCTGCTAGTCACCTCACTAGCACTCCTTTTCCCATCTCCCCATGCTGCCTTTTCAATTTCCTGGTCTCTACAGTTACGCCAGATTATATACCCAACTCTAAGGACTTGGAGATAGGACCCACAAATGAGAGTGAGCATGTAGTTTTCCCTTTTGGGTCTACGGTATCGCCATCAATACACCCCTCTCTAGTTCCATCAACTTACCTGAAAATTTCATGATTTGATTTGTCTTTAAAGTCAAATATTTCTTTATGTCTATACACACCTGCATTATCCATTCATCAGTTTAAGAACACTTAGGTGGTTTGTTTGTTTGTTTGTTTGTTTAACTGTTGTGAACAGAGTGTCAACTAACATTGTTGAGCAGGTATCTGTCAGGCAAGTTTGAGAAACCTTTGTTGCCTCCCAAAGGCTAAAGGTAAGTCCGTATTGCTGAAGACAACAGGTACATCAGAACTGAGCTGGATTATCCCTAAGGAATAGCTTTCATGACAGCAGAAAAGAAAATGCAAGCTATCAAGGGAGGAAAGTATTCAACAACCCTAACCAATTGTGATGCTTAGAACTACAACAACAATAAGCATAACAAGACATCCTAAAGGGGCAATAAAGACACATCCTGATAGTGTCCAACAGCTATGTAATTGGACATAAGGTCGGCTAAACAAGAGGGAAGTCAAGGCTGGTACTGAGAACCTAGACAATAACCCATAGCTTGGGAGGTCATAAATCTCAGACGAAGACCTTCCACCCAAAATCAGCAAATACCTAACTGCGTTCTAAATACATATCCTTCTACACCCACATAAGTGTAGTTCTCATCCATCATCAAATAAGCTTCTTTTCCTAAGATGGAGACCACTACAGAAATATTGAACTAGGCTACATGCAGAGAATAGCTGACTATGGGGTGGGGGGCATCCAGTCCCAAGTGATACATCTATATGAAACTCCCACACCTCAGGCCTAGAAATCATCTCAGAAGAAAGAGTAAAAGATTGTAAGAGACTCATCTGCTGCCTGCAAGACTGGGTCTTCTAAATCTGACAGGGAATCTTATACTCTTAAAAATATCAACAATATGGCTATTTTTTTAAAGTCTGAAATAACGACAGTATGAGTCGACATGTCAATGTGGACAGGGGCAATTGCACAGGGTTCCACCCCTAGAGGAAGAGCTATAGACAATTGAATACTGCTGAAAGAGGGAGAATTATTCTTCCCCAGGGATAAGCAACTTAAATTGTTATCCAGTCCTAAGTGGTCAGCCTTAACAACATACATACAAACTCTAAAACATGTATACAAAGCCCAAGTGCATACGTACCAGTAATGCAAAAGGGACTCAGCAGGTTACATTTCTATGTTTATTTGCATATATTATAATAATAATTGAATAAGAAGAAACCATGAGTTTGAAAGGAAGAACGGGAAGGGAAAGGGGAGGGATTTGAGGTAAGTGGGGAAATTGTGGAATTATATTTTAATTAAACATTTGAAAAGAAGTGAGAAAACAATGGATGAAACTGAAACAGTTAAAAACAGGAGTATGAACAAAATGGAGAATGAATGGACCTAGGTCAAACAGATGTAAAAGTCCATGGAGATAACATTTTGGAAGGAGTCGCAGGCAAGTGGGTCAGGAGACAAGCTTTCAAGATAGGCCTTCCAGTCTTGCTGCCTTTCCATTTTTAGAAATGTGTGCTGTCACTCCAATGAGAGGAAAGAATCAGTCAATGATAAATGAGGAGTAGCTGGCAGTCCATCAACATATGAAGTTCAAGTTCTTACCTTCATTGTGTAATTCTAATTTGTCTTCTGCAAATGCATATTCTATATGGTTATATGGAGTGAATACATTTCTTCTATATGAAAATATATAGAAGGTCAAACCAAATGAATAAAGAATGGGCAGGAGTTTTTATGGAAGAAAATATAGAGCTATAGAAAGGAAGACTTTTGGAAATTCATCTTCTCATAAGGAACGGACAAGGACAGGAACCACTAGAGGACACTGGGGTCTTCAGACAAAGAAATCAAGAGGAAGAAGTACCTCCCTGACTCCTGGAGAGAAGACTGCAAGGATACACATTCAGTCCCCAGTGTGGAGCAGGATGCTGACAATCAGGAAGAGGCCACTGAACAGGGTGTCTGAGAGAGTAGAGGTCTAAGAACAACCTCAGTAGCAGGTGAATGGCACATGCCAGAGTATCAGTCCTTCCCGCTGAACTGAGAAGTGAAGAGAATCATTGCTTTGCATAAAGAATGGGGTTCTCTTTTACATTTTTATATGTAGGAGGAAGAAAGCTAAAGGAAGAAGGGTGTGTTTTAATATGTCCTAACATCAAAGTATAGAGCAATATTTGAAGGAAATGAAATGGGACTTAACACGGCAGGAGGCAGGGGGCATGAGAAGCCTTCATCTGACACCAGCAAAGGGGAGCTGAGTGAAGAGGGCAGTTACTGAGCGATGCAGAAGAGAGACATGGCTGGGGTTTTTAATTGTGTTAAGACTGGGGCAGGAGAGAAGCAGATTGAATAACTTAGATAATTTTAAAGCAAAGTCTAAGATAAGGTCATATTAAAAGCAGGGAAGTAAGTCAGGGTCCAGGTTAAAAGGGGCAATAAAATTGACAAAGAGTTATCACTTGGGAGGCAGAGAACTCCATTGCCTAGAGATAAGCCAGCCATCTGGACAGTCCTGCAGGTCCATTTCAAATAAGGGCAGTTCCAATCACAGAGATTAACTCCTGGAAAAAACTGGGATTCAAGCCTTGGCATTGTTTTAGATGAAAAAAAACAAACAGACAAAAGAACCCAAAATGTTGTTAGCATAGTTCTTAGAATCACTGGCTAAGAATCTGTGTTACTATACAGGTGAAGGAATCCTGAAGAGGGATGCTAACCCTTCAGATCCTTGGTTGGTTGAGCCACCATCTACATCCAAACTCAAGGAACCTCATGCTCACCTCCCCTCGCCCCTCTTTCAAAGTACTTTCTTTGTAAACACATTTGTATTTAGCGCATCATTTTCAGCACAGAGGGGCAATCGGTTCCCACTTTGGTAATTCATATTCCGGCTGGTTCTGGTTCAGCCCTATCACATTGAGTTCATCATTTCATTCGTGATTTACGAAGTCAGCAGGAGTTGAAGATAAAAATCCTGGTGGATGTTCTGTTGTTTTAAAACCCAATCTGAAGGGTTCAGTAATCCTTTAAATCTGCAATCACTAAAAGAAAGCCATTGTCACTAAGTCACAGGGAGTTTCAAAAACCACAGAGGGCAGAATTCCCCTAAGCATGCTTATCATTAAGTGAAATGATGAAACAGGACCGATATATAATGGCAAGACGACTTACATATGAGCATCATTTGATTTGAAGTTACTGAAGCTTTTAGTCTCCTGCTTACAATGATGTGCTGGACAAAAGTAATCACATGCATAAAATTATCAGAGGTGGAAAAGCAACCTTCTTAGTGTGACAAAATGTGAATGTTCATCAACGCTCATAAACAAGGAGGCATAGCAGTGAACGCCTGCCTGCTCACCCACAAATCAGCTCACTTAAATACTTGTTTTGCTGCAAACACAAAATATACATTTGATCTCCATGTTTGATATTAACATTATAGATATACTATGTTTCTCTGACCCTTAGATAAATTTTACTTAGAACAACTACTGATGATAGTTTAAAATAAGCACCACTGGGATGTATGTTCCTAATGGTGCTTGTTGATTTTTTTTTAATGGCTTATCCTCTAATAACCTTTCCTATTCTGTTTTTCCATTATGAGACTATTTTATAATTTGGATTCTATCAGCAGAGTTTCTGGGGTTTTGTTTGTTTGTTGATTTTTGTTTTGTTTTGTTGTTGGCTGATTGGTTTAATTTTGTTTATTTGTTCATTATATTTTGATTTTAAACAACTAAGCTCTCCAGGGAGGCATACTATTCAGATTTGTTAAAACAGCATTTGGCCTTTAGTAACCAAGTAGTGTTTCTGTTGGACTTTATAGTCCTGCTACTAACAGCATCTCCATTTTCATGGGATGAGTAGAAAAATAAGGAAGAAGAGAAGGCACGGAGAGGTTAAATAACTTTCCCAGAGTTACAGAACTCAGAATCAACCCTTAGACGTCCCTCCCCATCTCTTTAAACAATCTGTCCCCTTAAAGGCTATTTTTTTCCTTTCTTTCTGGAAATGTACTTGCAACTGTGGGGAATTCGAGTGGTCTTAGAACAGAAGGTCTTTGGGTACAGACATCTATGGAACAGACACGGTCTGTAGCACGTCAGCATCTTTCATCTTCAGGCTTCTCCTATGTGCTAACATAAATTCCCAGGGGAGAACTCAATGCTGCAGAGCTGAGGACAGCAGCGGACAAGAACGTGAGACAGGGCGATTCTTCCAGACAGGCGGTCCCAAACAGACTGATAGCACTTAAGGGTTTAAGTGACATCTCTTCTCTAAAATCCCCAGAACAAAAACCTGAGAAAAGCCTTCGAATCTCACTGCATCAGGTGTGAAACTGACAGGCATTCATCCTTGGACTTACACCACACGGTCCTGTAAGCCCCTGTTAACAAATCATATAGAACAGAACTCCAGTTCTCTCCCTGGAAAGTGATTAGGAAAAACAACATAGCTTGCTGCCAAAACCTTCCCAGGAGCTATTCAGCAGGAAGAAAAAGTCCCTTTCTTTTTATTTCAATTAAAATATAATATTTCACATTAGCTTTCGGCCTATGTGTTTAATTAAAATACTAATAAGATATGTGCTACTAGAGAAAATTAATATTTATTTATGGTCTCAATAACTACACTTTATTTGTGTATATGTATGGGTGTGTGTGTGTGTGTGAGAGAGAGAGAGAGAGAGAGAGAGAGAGAGAGACAGAGAGACAGACAGAGAGANAGAGAGACAGAGACAGAGACAGAGACAGACAGAGAGACAAACAGAGACAAAGGAAACAGACAGATGGACAAAGACAGGAGACAGAGAGGTGGGAGGAGGAAATGGTGTATGAATGTACATGTGTGGAGGCAAGAACTTCTTGTGCCCTACTCTATCTATATATTGTCTTGAGACAGTGTGACTCGTTGAACCTGGAGTAAGGTTGGCAGTCAGCCAGCCCCAAGGGTCCTTGAATCTCTACCTCTTTCAGCTTTAGGGTCACACACAGGCATGCTCATGGCCACTCCTGACTTTGTAAGTGGATGCTAGAGATTTGAACTCAGCACCTCATGATTTAGCAGCAAGTTCTCTTTCTTACCTAATGAGTTACCTAACCAGCTCTGTACTAACTTTCAAAGAATGAAGATGAGATTATAGATCCTGTTGAAAGGTATTTGTGACCAATGCCTGGGAGGCTGGAGCTCAAGGTCACTCTCTCCTCTTGAAGACTTTCCAGACTTTAGTGTCACTTTTAGTTCTTGTGTGCTTAATAATGACCATGAAGAGCTAGATGATTTTAGCCCCTGTGTTGTTTATGCAGAAATAACATTCCTGAATATTAATGCATACCCAGCTGTAGAGGGAGGAACTGCCTTCGAACTCAACTGAATTGGTAGGAGGCCAGAGTTTTGGCTAAATCATCTCTAGGCATATGGGGGTTTTATAAAGAACTGATCTTGCCTTTTCCCCTATTATATGGATTTCTGGACTTCAAAACTGAAGTGTTCTATGAACATACTGCAGAGCGCTAAACACACACAGAATAGAAGCATATGAGGTTGAATTTTTCTAGGATATAAAAAACAAATAAAGAGTGCCTCATAAAATAAATGTTTAATTTTGCCAAAGCAAAACATTTTATCATGCAAGTGATATATATATATATATATATATATATATATATATATATATATATATCATATCCTCTCCCTTTTTCTCACACTATGAATAGGGATTGAAGATTCACTTGTTTGATGGTTGACTGTATGCATTTTTCTATATTGGATGACATTTATACAAATTCCCTTGCCTGGAAAGGCCAGTTACTATACTCCTTTAGGCCAGTTGACCTGACTAACACTTGCCACCACCCTTGAAAATGTATACCTTAACTGACGGTTAAAGAAAATAGAAGAACAAACTCTGCTAGCACTGAAAGATGGGGAGTACATCTCAGTGGTATATCCTAGCCCCTAATTATAAAGAAATAAGTTAGAACATAGACAACAGTAGAATATGGTCTAGTACTGCTCTCTTCAATATGACTGCTGTTCAATTACCATGTATGGATACTTCTATCCAAAAAAATCACATATACAGTCCATTAGTTGCAATAACTCCATTTCAAGTACTCAATGGCCACATGTGGTGAGTTTCTGCTGAGCAAGTATAATAAGTGCTGGGTAGTGGGAACTAGTGGAAACTCAAGAAAAGAAAAAAAAAATAGTCTAAGAAAGACATTTGGATTAGTTAAGAATCGACAAAGTTTGTTTTCAAAGGAAGCAAATGTGCTTTTCTGATTTCTACATATACAACTTTGGGAGCTGTCTCTTAATACACACATGTGCCAGAAAGATCATTCAGCTGATCCTCTACTGAATTTAAGTAGTTTCTGTAACTACAAAGCTATATGGACTCAAAGAGCTGACAAGCTCACTTAGTGAATAAAGGTACATTTTGTACAAGCCTGGAGACCTGAACATAACCTCTGAGATCCATATAAGGTGTAATGAGAGAACTTATGTCACAAAGTTTTCCTCTGAATTCTACATTATGACACAACACACATACACACACACACACACACACACACACACACACACACACACACACACACACCTTTTTAGTAAAACAATTATAAAAACATTGGATTCAGTTATCTTGTTCTTAGTTATCAATGCTATTATATTAAGAGTATTAGTTAAATTATGTAAAGGCAGCTTTGTCTACAACATTTTGCATATTTATTTCCTATCTCAGCACTCTGACAGCCAAAGTCCACTGAACTTGCCTTAAAGGTGGGACACGCATGGTGGACAGCACCAGAGGCTTATGCACATTAAATGGTCACACTCACCCTTAGAGAACTTAAGGGATAGTTTATAGTAGCTGAACTAACAACATACCCAGGGCTTGAGCCCTACTTCCCCTGCTTTCAATCCACAAGCTTTGACCCTAGGAATTTTCTGTGTAGAAGAACATCAAGGTCCTCTTCAGATTGATATACTCAATCTTGACTTTGGTATCAGACTCTTTCTACAATACAAGCAGTTGAACCTATTGAGCTGGGTCAGGTATTTCAAAACTAATGAGAGGGATTTCCTGGGAAGATGGCAGAGTAGAGTCTTCCTTCAAACGAATGTTCAAGAAGAAGAGTCAGGATAAATAAAGGCAGGCTTTATTCCAAAAGGAGACAGAGGCAGCGACCCAGCCGCTCACAGACATGTTGAGAGGACAGCTGAGAGCGAGACAAACAATGCACCAGAAAGAAGTGAGCCAAGCTCAACACAGCCCCAGGAACAGAACAGAGGTGGAGAGAGCAGAAACCTCACGCAGAAGGTAACCTAGACCAACCTGGTGAAAAGACACTGGCAATCCTAGGCCCTGGGCAAGCCCCAAACCCTCATGCACCCCCACCCTAGTTGTGAGGAACAGAGAAGCAAGGTTGTCTTTAGTGTTTGGGAAATGGAAAGGGATTCCATTTTATCACTGTGCACAACTGAGAGGGCAGTGGGTGACTGCCATTTCGAGAGTTAGTTGTTTAAAACTGATATACCCTGGAGAAACTGAAGACAGGCAACAATTACAAGTCAGGAGCCCAAATGTCACCTGCCATAGCTCCAGGGGTCAGAGACAGCCTGGGGAAGCAGTCGTGGAGAATTGGAGGGACAGAGGCTGACAAGTCAACAGACATAGGCAGCAGATGGCTCTGCATCAGCAGCGAGGCAAAAGAAGCAGCAATTCCACCTGGGCTCATCTCCTGAGAGCAATGATGTAGCCCTGGGTCAAAGGTCAGAGGGTCAATGGACTTTGGAAGCCACAGATTCACCTTCTACAACACGAATCTAAAAATCTATGAAGCTACAATAGTATGCCGAATTCCCATCTCCTTCTGCCTAGTAAGATGACCAGTACTTAGAAGGGATGAAAAAGACTACATCTTTAGCTGTGCAGACCTCAATGCTGTGGTTGTTTCTCACAGTCCCAGTGCATGGGGAGAAACTCCTGTCCTAGACCATCAGCTTCCTAGGAGATATACTTCAAAGAGTAGCAGAAGATGAGAGAGCCTGCCTAGCTCAGATACTGCAAAGCTAAATGGTGAAGTGGAACCAGTAGAGTCAGCCCTGATCAAAAGGAAGCTACCAAAGTAAGTGTAACTCTGGCAGGTACCAGGCCAGTGGACAATACAAACCCAACAACAGCTACTCAATGAAAGCACATAGTGCCTGGATCCATTCCCCACCCCCAACTAGGCATACATCTGGCCATCTCCAAAACCAATGAAAGATAACAAAGAAGTAATTATGTTTCAAGAAAAGGGTAAACTAAGGCAGTCTACATGCTGTTCGCATTCATAACTGAGGCAGCAGTGGACAGGATTGTGAAGGGAAGGCAACCTCAGTCAGGAGAGCACGGACAAGAGTAAGTTTAATGTGCTGGGCATGGTGGTGCACACCTTTAATCCCAGCACTAGGGAGGCAGAGGCAGGCAGATTTCTGAGTTCGAGGCCAGCCTGGTCTACAAAGTGAGTTCCAGGACAGTCAGGGCTACAGAGAAACCCTGTCTTGAAAAACTAACTAACTAACTAACTAACTAACTAACTAAATAAATAAATAAATAAATAAATAAATAAATAGAAATAAAAGAAATAAATATAACCAAAGAATTCAAAAATATTTGCAATGAAATTTTTAGAATCCAAAGAAAGAACCTGAAGGAGAAAATAGATGGAAAGAGCCCTCATGTTCACAAATTAGTAGAAAAATGCTGTAAAACTCATTGTATGACCACCAGCTCCCCACAAAATCAACATATTCCCATGAAAAATTCTAATGGCATTCTTCATAGAATTACAAGAAAACAAGTCATATGGATCCCAAATAGCCAATCGCCTTTACAAGGAAAGGGTAATACCTATCTCAATGTCTGGCCTCAAACTATACTCCAGAGCCATAGGAACAAAGTAAAATAAGAATCCTATTAGGTCTGGGCAGTGGTGGCACATGACTTTAATCCCAGCACTTGAGAGGAAGAGGCAGGCAGATTTCTGAGTTCGAGGCCAGCCTGGTCAACAAAGTGAATTCCAAGGACAGTCAGGGCTATGTAGAGAAACCCTGTCCAAAAGAAAAAAAAGAATCCTATTAGGACAAATTGGCAAATGAAATATACAGGAAAAATAAATAAAGCATTTATAAATAAGCCAACATAGCTACAGTTAAATATTTTTCTACAAAGATTCAAAAATATGCATTGTTTGGAAAAGTCAGCCCTTTGTATAATATGCTGGAAAAACTTAACACCCACCAATAGAGAGTTAAAATATGTTCACATTTCTCACCTGTTCTTCCCCCCTCCCCCAAATATCAGGTCAAAACAGATCAAAGACTTGAAGACCTGGACCTTTGAAACTGCCAGAGGAAAACACATAGAAACAACTTTAAGAGCTAGGCATAGAAATGGACTTTCTGAAACTCCAACAGCCCAAGAAACAATCCTAAGAATCAACACATGAAATTACATTAAATAAAAAAGCTTCAGGAGACATACTTAGACTATATCAAGAACAACAAAAACTGTCTCGTATGAGGCTATGTCAGTGCCTGGCAAATACAGAAGTGGATGCTCACAGTCATCTATTGGATGGAACACAGGGCCCCCAATGGAGGAGCTAGAGAAAGTACCCAAGGAGTTGAAGGGATCTGCAACCCTATAGGTGGAACAACAATATGAACTAACCAGTACCCTCAGAGCTCGTGTCTCTAGCTGCCTATGTAGCAGAAGATGGCCTAGTCGGCCATCATTGGGAAGAGAGGTCCCTTGGTCTTGCAAACTTTATATGCCCCAATACATGGGAATGCCAGGGCCAGGAAGCAGGAGTAGGTGGGTAGGGGAGCAGGGCAGAAGGAGGGTATAGGGGACTTTGGGATAGCATTTGAAATGTAAATAAAGAAAATATCTAATAAAAAATTTTTAAAAGTAAACAAAAATATACAAGCCAGTAATAAATAGGCAAATCAAATGACTAGACAGCTCTGAAGAAAAGACATATATGTGGGACCTGTAAGTGTGTGAAAACACCTTCAACATCTTTGAATTGCACATTAAAAACTATTTGATGTTCCATGTCACCCCAGTCAGAGTGACTAAATCAGAGAGCACAGAGGATAAAAGGTTGTGGCAAGGGAAAGGGGGACACATGCACAATGCTGTTGGAAATACAGACTGGTAAAGCCACTATGGCGGTCAGTGCGGCTCTTACTCAAAAGCCTAAGAATAGAATTTCCATGAGACCCAGCTCTACCTGTCCAGGATGTACGCCTAGAGGACTCTATGTGAACACACTAAGTCAACACACTTGCTTTGAACACCCATGTTCTTTGATGCATCCTTTACAATAGTTAAAAGATGGAAGTAGTCTAGATGTCCATCTACAGATGTTACATGCCTACAGTGGAATTTTATTCAGTGCTAAAGAAAATGACATCATAACATTTGTAGGAAATAGGTGGAACCAAAAAATGAATAGGACCAAAGATAATTATATTCTGTGAAATAAGACAGACTCAGAAATACAAATACCACACGCTTTTTCTCATATGGAGAATCCAGATTTAATCAATCTCTTTGTGTGTCGGGGGGGGTGGAGCAGAGGGAGAGGGAGAGGGAGAGAGAGGTGGAAGTAGAAAGGTATCATGAGAGGAGGGTGATATAGCATTGGTTGGGGAAATGGATAGAGGGAGGAGCACTTGTGACATGAAGAAGGAAAGAGTGAGTATTTGATTGGAATGGGGTGACCCACAAAAGAGGCAAAAGGAAAGAGTGCACAAATCAAGATAATACAAGGAGGATACAGGTAAAATAATGAGGAATGGTTCATCACTCTGAAATATCGCCCAGCATCCATGCTCTTTTATAGCCCATTTCACACTGGATATTGTGATGTCCTTGTGAGTTAACCAGAAGACTGAGCCAAGTGTTACATCACTGAAATTTGGGGCCTACAGTCTTTAGAAGGCTGGCCACTTGTCTTGCACTTCTGGGAACTCATGAGCCATCATATCAGAAGTGAAACTCACCAACAAAGAGAGAACAGGGAGAGATTATGTGGAAAGGCCGCCAAGAAGAAGTCTAGCCTTAGAGTCTAAACAAAGAGATCATGGGACTCGACCTGCCTAGCTTTTCAGCTCTATCCAACTGACATCCATTCCTTCCACGATCTGAGAAGCCATCAGGATGCTCTAGTGTTGCAAACATTTACAACGGTTGTAAGAATAACCCCAAGTGACACTAGCAGAAGATGGCCACGTGGGTCCTAGTCAATCCCCAGACACACAAGAAACAATTAGAAACACTCTTTTTAATTGTTGATCAGTGAGGTGACTTGTTATACTATTATAAACAAAATTCCTCCTGCAAAATATATTTTAAAAGATACACAGTCAAAGATAGATTTAATACCTAGCCAACATCACCTACAGCACATGCTTATATTTTCCTATTGCAGAGTCTTTACTGTATTTCATTCAGAAAGTCCATTTGACTTGCCGTTCTTGTAACCTTTGATAATCTTGCTTCGTAAAGAAGTTATCATTGTTTTGATCAAGGACGCTTTCTTCAGTACTACCTCTGCTCTTTCTCAGCTCTGATGATAAACAGAACATTCAGGAATTAGTATCATTTTTGCATCCATTCACTCCCCCTCTCTTCCTTCCTTCCTTCTTTCTTTCTTTCTTTCTTTCTTTCTTTCTTTCTTTCTTTCTTTCTTTCTTTCTTTCCTTTCTTTCTTTCTTTTCTTTCTTT
>NC_034593.1:116381693-116389194 GCF_900095145.1 Mus pahari | reverse complement strand
TCTCTCTCTCTCTCTCTCTCTCTCTCTCTCTCTCTCTCTCTCTCTCTCTCTCTCTCCCCCCCCCCAAACAGGGTTTCTCTGTGTAGCACTGACTTTTCTGAAACTCTGTAGACCATGCAGGCCTTGACCTCAGATACCATTCTCTGCCTCCCAAGTGCTGGGATTAAAGGCATGTGCAGCTGCCACCACCCAGCTCCTCTCTCAAGAGTGGAAATGAATTTGTTTTCTACTCCCATACAATACTTAGTATACTGCATTCTTCCGTGTTTGGCTGCCTCCCACAGGCACATAGATATCACCAAGCTCTGGAAACACCTAGCTAACATTCATCTCAGCTCGTCAATCTGTACAACAATGGCAACTTGCATGGATGTTGAAATCCACACAATAGTCTGTACGCATGGCATTTTAATCTCTATGCAATTGGCATAAAAAGGCAAATTATATTTTGAGGAAGTGGAAGCAGGAGAATCAGGAGTTTAAGGGTAAACTGGACTATATAGAGAAACTGAAGTCAGTCTGGACTAATTGAGACTCTGTCTCAACAACAGAAACCAAAAGCTTGACCCAGAAGGGATGTCACATACATGATTTGAATGCCTAAAAGAATCTAAGAGAATCTCATGATCCCATACACATAACAAAGATCGCCAGTTATACCCACTGCCAAACCGGAATGCCCTAGGTTGTCAGAAACACTCTTTCTCGAACTGTGCTAGATAAAACCACTCCTCCATCAAAATTTAATTCATTCAGAAACACTTACAATGCTTGTACCATGTGATAGCTAGTGAGGAGACAGCATGGAGGAAGTTACACTCTAGGAAAGACTTCAGCTTGCAGTTAAACTCTCTAAGATAAATTTTTTTTAAAAAAAAGATATATTCATAAGAATGTGGATATAAAAAATCATAAATACTTCACTTCAAATTGTGAATCTGCATTCCTTTAATAATCAGCAAATAAGCTGAGATTAAGAACTGTAAATTACCAGACATATAAAAATGTTAAGCCACACATGCCAGTGTGTGAGTTCTAAAATATTAAGTCTTTTTTATGAGTGCAGAGTCATTAAAATCTTTTATTGTAAAAGTGTCTCAATTTTCAAGCAAGCATAGTGTATATTGTGTTCTCTGGTCATTTTATATGAACATTTATTTCTCTAAAATTCCCCAAATATCTAAGAAATGAAGGAGAGTTTTACTTGGTATAATGTAATGAACTGCCCCCATCTCCCATCCCTCAAGCTTCTCAAAAACCCTTCAATAGTGTGAACTTCATCACCACCCCACAGGAAGCACGCAGCATCTGCATTTACTAGCATAACATAACATGAAATGCTTTCTATATATTTCTAAAATATATAAATTTCCCTGTTTGAAAGTGTATTACCCTCCCCCTCTCCAACTCTCCCGAAGTATTTAACCTTCAGACATACAGTTCCAGTGACCTGAAAATGTCCATAAACACATTTTCTTCTGCTTATCTAGGGCTCCACTCAGTTCATTGGGATCAATGTTTAGATTATTTCCAGAGAGGAGACGAAACCTCATCAATGCCTGCAGAATGTCAAGGGGTCATCTGAGCTTCTACCCAGTCCTGGAGCCTAGAAGGAATGCATTTACTTTTAACGGGCTGCAGCTTCAGCCTGGGAAAAATTAGTATGTCAAGAGATAGTCACTTAAGGGGCGAGGGGGAGAGTTGTGTAAAGTTCCGCTTCCATTTGGCCCACTGGGGAGGAATAGCCAGGACTTTAAAGAAGTTTGGGAGTATTAATGGAAAGGAAATTATGGCATCATTGAGGCAAACTGTAAGCAAACCACCAGTGACAATAAAGGTTCTAACGGGACACGGACAGGGACTGCAGGGCTGTGAGGCCAGTTACCACTCTGTGAGCTCCCTGAAGTTTCCTCGCTGCAGTACCCGCTTTACTTAGCGCCTCCAGAACACAGTAGCTACACTAGCATGTTTTTATTAGCACCTAGAATTTTCTAATTTAAGGCTGCAGTGTATTTTGGTTGTTTTTCTATTTGTGTCTCAATTAGATCCCCTCCCCTCCTTTTCAGCACAGTTGGAGAACACACACAGAGTTCTTTGCTGAAAGTCTTTAGCAGGTGTTTTATTTTTAAAACGAGAGAGAGAGAGAGAGAGAGAGAGAGAGAGAGAGAGAGAGAGAGAGAGAAAGAGAGAGAGAGAGAGAGAAATCACCTCATCTAAAGTCATGTTTGCTGACCCTGGAGAAGAGAAGTTAACGTGGGACTCAATAAAGCAGGAGCGAGGTTGAAAAATCAGGCCTTTGTTGACTATTTCTCATTAGATAGATAATTAACTTCTATTTCCTCATCTATTAAAAAAAGTACCATGGGCGTGGTGGTACACGCATTTAATTCCAGCACTTGGAGGCAGAGGCAGGCGGATTTCTGAGTTCGAGGCTGGCCTAGTCTACAAAGTGAGTTCCAGGACAGCCAGGGCTATACAGAGAAATCCTGTCTTGAAAAAAAACTTTAAAAAAAAGTACCACAAGTGTTACTTCAGAAAGTTGTTAGCCGGTCAGTGTGGAGTTAGTGTGGAAATTATCAAATCCACAAAGGTAAGCCCACATTCATTAAAAACTATACCAAAAGGCAAACTGTTCTAGCACCCAAAATACTTTCCCATAATGAACACCAAGAGCATTCAAATAGATTTCCTCCCTAGGCTAATAGTACCACCAGGCCCTGCCATGTAGTTTTTTGTGAAGTACACTACACCCAGAGGCTAAATACCAGTTTGATTAAACAATTCAAAGTAAATGGGACCAGAATTTTCACAAAACAGGGTGTGAATAAGGCTTTTATGCCCAGGCTCTCTGGTTCTCTCACACACACAGTTCCTGCAGTCTCCAATGAGCCATGCTCCAACTTACAGGACTGTTTGTCCCTGAATTACAGCATTACATTATAGGATGAGCTTTCTGTGAATATCCCTAGATTTGTGCAGCCAAACAGGGCTCAAAGAGGAACTTGAAAGCCAGGAGGAATCTACAGACAAGAGCCAACACCATTTCTGGCTTTGGTTGAGAGCAGTTTTTTTGCAAAATTATGCCTGTAGTTTAACAGGTTTGTGAAGGGGGAAATGTAATGTGAATTCCTACTGTTAAAGTCTGTTCTCTGATACTTCCGTGGACAGAGAGCAACTCTGCCTGAACAGGAGACTCATTCCTAGGAATGACTGAGCAAAGCAAGATATAGCAAGAGGATTAGCAGAGACTCCTGCTCAGCCCTCTTCTCCTTTATACAGGGCTCACAAAGGCCATCTGCATCTCTCCATGCTAATCCCAGGATATTTCTCCTATAGCATCCTTCCTCTGAAATGCTCAGTCCCTTTCAAGGTCACTCAGCATGGTGTTTTGTTTTTTGAAACAGGGTCTCTCTGTGGCCCTGGTTGTCCAGCAACCAGGTATTGCTATATAGACCAGGCTTCCCTAAAACTCATGAAATCCCCCAGTCTTTACCTTTGCTGGGACAAAAGACATGCGCCACACCCAGCTCATCTAGAGCCTTTTTAAATACAACCCTTCTCTCTAGAATCACTTCTTAGGTGTCGTCAAAAGCCTTCCTAAGATCTCCTTAACTTGAAAATTAGGTTGCCGTCAAACTTCACGAAAATATAATTATATCTTATATAAACATGGTTATGGTGTTATACCTATCACAGCAGACAGTAAAAGGATGGCAGGGTATTGTCTTTCCAAGAGATTCAAACCCCTCCATGCCTGGGGAAGTCAGATATGTAGAGACCACCACAACTATAAAGTAGGGTATCCAGAAGAGAAATTGAGAACAAAATTCTAAGGATAACTTTGAAGGAAGATGTGCAGGATGTCACTGAAGTTGAAAGGGGAGAATTTAAATGAACAGAACAAACCTAGCAGTGACAAAATTTTCCATATACTTTCTGGTTTATATGAGAGGGCCAGTGAGACAACATATAGGGAAATGAGCTTGAATCAAACCATAGAGCACATTTCATCCAAGGTCAGGTTGGAAGAAGAAAAAAAAGAATCCCACAGTTTGCCAAGGTGCTTAAAGTACCATCTGAAGAGGGGAGTTCGAGTTCAGAGGATGCTGTTAACTTTTCCTGAGAAAGTTTCTTATACTCATCTCTTCAGGTATGACACAGGAATTTCAGTGTGCTTATACTCAAAGCATGTTCAAATGTGTTTGGCCAGGCATGTGAGGTCATTGCTAACCCTGTCTGGGCCAGGCACGTTGGTGGCTTTGAAGATTTTTAGTGAGTAAAAACACATTAGGTCCCTGCCATCGGGGCTTGAAAGGAAGGTTTCAGGTGTATTTGGTAGTGGGAAAGTCATCCCCTGTCTCTTTAAAGCAGGGAAATACTGGATGGGAATAACTGGGGGGTGGGGAATGTTCGATAGTGTACCAATCATGGAGTGGAAGATGTTCACAGGAGGGAGCTAAGAAGAGAAACAGCAGCTTAGGAGTTTACCTGAAACAGTTCACTGACATCTAACTAGAGGAGATGAAAGATATGTAAATCAAATGTATATCGTTTATTTTCTTAAGTGGAGGTGGACTCTGACCATGTCTACCACTTTGAACATTCCTACTCTTGTCTGACGTCAGGGAGCACCAGACTCCTGAGAACACGTACTCCTCTTTAAAGATGTATGTATGTGTCTGTGTCTCTCTGTATATATGTGCCCACGGCTGTGGGTCCCTGCTGAGTCTTGAAGAGGGGATCAGTTCTCCTGGACTTAGAGTTACAGGTGGTTCTGAGTCTCTGAATGTGGGTACTGAGAACTGAACTCTGATCCTCTGAGAGAGTAGTAAGGGATCTCAACCACTGAGCCGTCTCTCTAGTCCCACGGGAGTGGATGTTCCTTACGTGGGATTTATATTTCACTTTTGTTTTGTCTTTAGATTTCAGAGGTATTACCTTGATTCCCTAAGTAAATGAAAAATCGCTTCTTCATTCCTGCCTTAATTCTCCTGGGCTTTGACAATTGATTCTAGCAGCCGTAGGGTGGCAAACTTCCTCTGTTGAATGATCTGTATGATTCCATTACAGACCCAAGGAAATCAGCAGAAAGGACACTGAGCAGAAGATCTGGGTGATTTGTATAAGTTTTATTGTTGTCATTGCAATTTTGAAAATAATATCCCTTTGTTCTGCATCTCAGTTTCTTTAAGGTGAAGGTTTTAAGCCAGGCATTCTTCCGGGCCCTGCATTCTGAATCCTGTGACGTAACTCAGAGCTACTGTTTTCAGACAGTCTGCAGACACCACGGTCTTTCGAAAGTCTGACTTCAACTTTTCTTTTCAATTAGTAAAATATTTGACTTGATATCTTAAAGTTTTCACTTAATACCACAATTAAAAATAACAACAAATAGTCCAAGCATGGTAGTGCACACCTTTAATCCCAGCATTTGGGAGGCAGAGGCAGGCAGATCTCTGTGAGTTCAAGGCCACCCTGGTCGACAAAGTGAGTCCCAAGACAGTTGGAGTTATATAGTAATAAGTTGTCTCAGGAACAAACAAACAAAACAACAAAATAAAACACACTGGAGTCAGCCAACGGTAGCTAGAGTCTATTATTAATGGGGATATTAAAAGCCAATTGACAACAAGCTGTTAGGTTGAAACTAATCACAGTAAGATCATTGACACAGTGAAATGGAAATTATGTGACTTTTTATTTTAAGAACCAGTTGTTAAAACTTAATGTCATACCACTGGTCTTTAAGCTGGATAATCAACTGCAGGGTATTCAGCAACAAGAGACTGGGATGGTGGCTCAGTCAGCAATGTGCTCCCACATAAGGATGAGGACTCGGGATAACATCTCCAACACCCACTTAAAAGCCAAGAGCAGCACATCTGCAGCCTCAACACTGAGGAGAGGGGAGGAGGATTCTGAGCTGTGCTGGCCAGACAGTTCATAAAACTCGGTGAACTATGAGATCAGTGAAAGAGCCTGTCTCAGAATTAAGACAGAGAGAGGCCTGGGAAAAGTGCCCGATATCAACCTATGAACTCCTTACTCCTCATATAAACACACACACACATACACACACACACACACACACACAGAGAGAGAGAGAGAGAGAGAGAGAGAGAGAGAGAGAGAGAGAGAGAGAGAATTAAACAATAAAAAAATATTTTGTAGCCAGGCAGTGGTGGTGCATGCCTTTAATCCCAGCACTTGGGAGGCAGAGGCAGATGGATTTCTGAGTTCGAGGCCAGCCTGGTCTACAGAGTGAGTTTCAGGACAGCCAGGGCTACACAGAGAAACGCTGTCTCGAGAAACATATACATATATATATATATATATATATATATATATATATATATATATGAATTGTGATTGGCTGTATGATATATATGTCATTATATATGTGTATGTATGTCACTAGACATGTATGTCATTATATGCATATGTTTATATGTATGTATATCAGTATTCATGTATGTCAGTATGTATGTATGTATGAATGTATGTATGTATGAATGTATGTATATAGTAGAACTGGCTTTGAGAACAATTTACATCAACTTGAAGCAATGCATAGGAAAATATCACAGATAACAAAACTTCTACTCTTGCATTTCATATTTTCCATATTGTCGTAAGATGCTTTCAGTTTGTATAAATGAAAGAGAACAGAGGTGTATGGGCCTTCAGTCCATAGCCCAGTTGGACTCAAAGTCCAGTCTCCCAGGCCTTGAGAGAGTGACTTGTCCTCTGTGCAATGTCCCAGGAAGTACATTAGCTTTGCATTAAATATCACAAGAATAAGCAGAAAAATTGACCCAAGGAGAGCTGCCAGGGGCCTAACATCAACCCACAGAGAGAGCTCCAGGCAAGTTTTACTCCTAATAAATGTCCCGATATTGAATCTAAGGGACTCTAAATTTAGTTTGCAAGATTGCCAACACATGTTACAATGCTTCCTGGGGCCCAGCATCACTCCAGAGCCATTCCAAAGAGAGCCAACAGTAGTGGGTGAAACAAGAATTTTAAATCTGGATTTAATTTTTCATAAATGAAAGAAATGTGTCTTTCTAAGGCTTTCCGTGTGCTGTTGACCAAAAAAGAAACACTGCAGATTTACAAAGCAAGAAATCTAAAAGGCTTTGTCACCGAGGAGTGAAGAAATGTTTGAAGCTAATTCATTACAAAGTCTTGCCAGAGCATTCCAGATGATAGTTGGAATTTACACTGAAAAACATAGTTCCCAAATCCAGTAATCCAGGGGAATCATTGGATCTTTAGAATCTTTGATTTCTCTCAGTGCTTTTTCTTTCCTTTTTTTTTTTTTTAAATCAAATCATATTCTACTTAACAGTAAAAATAACAACACAGGTAATTGACATGTTATCATTTCACATTTACTCAGGCTTTTTTTTTTTTTTTTTTTTTTTTTTTTTTTTTTTTTTTTCCTTTTGTTTTTTTTGTGCTCTTTGTTTGGAAACAAGTTCTTAACCTACAGCTCAGG
>NC_034593.1:116380254-116381610 GCF_900095145.1 Mus pahari | reverse complement strand
TTTTTTTTTTTTTTTTTTTTTTTTTTTTTTTGCCTTTTGTTTCGTTGTTCTCATTGTTTGGAAACAAGTTCTTAACCTACAGCTCAGGCTGGCCTGAATTTGCTATGTCTTTGTTCCGGCACCTTCAGATTTTTCACAATTCTCCTGTCTTATCCTCCAGTGTGCTAGGGTTGTATCCAGGCCTGGCTTTGAGGGATGTAATTGTAGGGTACAGGCATGTGTGGCAGACAGATGGATACAGCTTCCTGTGTGAGTGCTTCGGCCTGTAGAGTACAGGGGCTGGGCAGGTGACTTTTTCAGTCTCCACTTTGCTTTTCGAGTCAAGACCTCTCCTTGAACATGTAACTCACACAGCTCAGCTAGACTGGATAGCCAGTGAGCTGCTACCATCTACCCATCTTTATCTCTCAAGCAGCGATGCGGTTACAGTGCTTGCTCTTGCCCCTACACTCTCCCACGTGTACTGTGACTCTGAACTCAAGTTTCCACGTTTACAGGGCAAACACTTTACCAACTGAGTCATCTCTTCAGTCACTATGAGTATAATTTTTAAAGAATATTTTGTAAAGAAAAGAAAGGGACAAAAATGGAAATCACAACAAATGTCACAAAACTCAAAGTGTGTATCTACTCACAAGCAAGAACATTGATTTGTCCACTTGTGTTTAAAGTAAGACAAAAAATTCATTTCCACACAAACAGCAAACATAAATGAGCCAGTTATGCCTGGATGGGCTTGTCTATCTAATAATGAGTAGCAGTATGAAGAGTCCCCACACTGTACACGGTGACCAATAGACAGCAGGACATTTGTAGACTAGTTCTGGGAGTATCCTCAGGAAATGGAAGAGTAGAAATATTTTCCCAGTAGAAAGAAACAAATTAGCAAAATCTTCATCTCAAAAATTAAAGTCACTTTTCTGTGCCTTACTCCAGGATCTTCTTCTAACAACCATTCCTGCTGATTCCAGTACTAAACGTTTCCTGAGATAAAAATGAAGACATCAGCAGAAGACACACACATGTCCTGGGAAGACTGTCTTCCCAGTATGACTCCACTGCCCTGTGGTGTTAGAGCTCTCAATGCCAACATGTGTTATCACAGTTATTAAAATGATGTAGTGATGTACTTCTGAGAAATAAATGAGAGTTTTCCTTTGCTGATGTTAAGTCAGTATAACATACAAAGTTTTCTGTGTCTCTCACGAGACAGAATTACTGTATACAATGATTCTCTCGTATCTTTTCCAGTAGTTGTGTCTCAGTTGGACCATGCATGTGCATATGTGTGTGAGAAGTAATAAAGAAGAAGAAGAAAAAGGAGGAGGAGGAGGGGAGGTGGGGGGAAGGAGGAGG
>NC_034593.1:116377809-116380128 GCF_900095145.1 Mus pahari | reverse complement strand
AGAAGAAGAAGAAGAAGAAGAAGAAGAAGAAGAAGAAGAAGAAGAAGAAGAAGAAGAAGAAGAAGAAGAAGAAGAAGAAGAAGAAGAAGAAACGTGTTTTTGAAATGTTCATGAAAATTTGGCAACCAAAGGGGAAAAACCCTATAAACAGTTTAAGTCTAATGTGGAGGTTCCCAGCTGCTGCTACAAAACAAGAGTGCCACACCAAATGCATCATGGGTATCACACTAACCAAGCCTGACAGGGCAAGGATCACAAATCAGACATAATCTTATTATTTGGCTGTAGTTTGGACAGTTTCTCGGCATGACTTTAAAAACAGAATTTAAAAGATTACTTTCTCAAAAAGCATTTTCCCCTTCGCGCTTCTGTTTCTCATTTGCAGTCCCTCTGACGGGCTATTCTCTCCTGCACCCCTTTTCCTCTCACCTCTCCTCTGCCTGCCTGGCTTCTGGGCCAGCTGTTTGCTGAGTGGAGCGGGAGGTAACACACTTCCCTAAGATTTCCTGTTTGCTTATTATTGAACGAAATGCAAATTGTCTCAACAGTATGCTAACTCTGGAAGGCTGGGCTGGAAATCGGCTTTCACATATGTTAAGTCATTGTTGTAAGGGGCGAATGTGGGTGTGGAGCCAAATGTTTCTCAAATGAATTTACCAATGGCCATTATCAAGGAGCTAGATCTTTGGAAACATTTATACACAACATGGTGATAGTGAGAACCAGATGCCTCTTACTCCGCTGCAGCACATTTGGGAGGCGGGTCCTGTGTCTGCCCGTGGTAGAGAGAGCAAGTTTTCAGACTTTATCACAGAAATATTGCAGTCGGCAGTATCATGCTTGCCTCCCGTAATCTGTGCCTTTTATTGCTATCAATGGAGAAGAGCTATAAATTCCACTCTGACACAGTTTCAGTGGTGTGAACCCCAGATCTTCTCTAATCCCCTGATTAGATACTGAAGTGCGCCTTCAACCGAGCCCTATCATATGGCTTAGCCCATTCTCACTGCAGCATTTATTGAGGATGCCTGCCTCTCTGTTGCTAAGTTGTTAGCACTCCACCTTACCTCTCGCTCCTTGCTTCTGACTTGCCCCGTTGTCAGAAGCCCCGCAGCATTGCTAATCAAGCCACCAGAGACAACTGGCTTGTTTTGACCCCTGCCTTTAGGATCCAGCCCTCCCATCCAGCAATATTCATCTACCAATTTACTCTCTTTATTTTTAGAGTGGAAAGGCCAGTTGCCATTGATTTTGGTGCACGGGGTTGGGATGAGATTCTTTGATAATTTCAAATTCTCTTCTCTGTGTTGATGGGCCGTTCTGACTCTCAAAGTCACAAGGAGGGGCACGGAAAAATACTTGTGTTGATATTCGTGCTCTCCCCCAAGAAAGGCTGTGTATGCCCACCTTCCCTATAAAATATTAATTAAGCAGTTTCACTAATCATCTAGACATCAGACCATGAGTTACAGAAAACAATGAAAGGAGATGTCCTAACAGAAAAGCATATCTTGATAGCCTAAAATAGACCTTCCTAGGTTTTCTAAATTGCTGCCATTTCACAATATACAATTCCAGGCACACAGAGCACCTTGTGTTGTTGGACCTAATCCACATTGCCACTTAGGTATGTAAGATTCTAACACAATTTTTTTTCATGAGCTACACTGTGTTTGACCTTATACCCAGGCACCAGCAATCCCTGCCAAGTGTCACCTAGACCTTGGCAGTGGAGCTTGGCCCCTTCTGTTGTACATACACAAACAAGATGGTTTCAGCAGAGCACGGGGGAAGGTGATTGTTCGGGCAGGCAGCAGTATCTTAGTTTTCCTTCCTTTCTCCATGTTCTCTCTCTCCCCTCCTCCTTCCTCCTTGTCCTAGACGTAAGACAGTTCTTCTCTGTGACTCAAACTGATGGAGATTCTTCCTGGATTTTGATATTTGATGTACATATGAACAAAAGGAAAACATGATTAATACAATGAAATAGAAGCCAGAAATAAGGTCAGTGTAAATAATGCCTCCTGGGAGATAGCTAACGAAGTTGGCTCTTAACCATTTCATAGTGGTTTAATCTGTTCCGGGATTTTTTTCTTTTTTCTTTTTCTTTTTTGTCATAAGGTTAACAAAAACATGATTGTCAGAAACTAAACTGTCCAGAGTATTAAGATAAAAAAAAAATGCCTTTTACCCCACTAAAAAGACACTCTGAAATAGAGTGATCGGAATTTTTAAAAAAAAATAAAAAAAGACCTCTAAACTAAATAAAACAATCAGTATATATATATATATATATATATATATATATATATATATATA
>NC_034593.1:116292824-116377784 GCF_900095145.1 Mus pahari | reverse complement strand
ATATATATATATATATATATATATATATATATATATATATATATAAAATCTGAGAGTTATAACGCAGTTAAATAAAACCAACCCTCTGGGAAAGAGTCAAATCCTTGATTTTGCAGCCACATCAGTAACATACAGAGGAGTAAAATTCAACATTAGTTGAAGATGTTTTCAGAAAATTGAACAAGTCACTACTGTTTCTCTGGCTTTGTGGTTAGTGCAATCACAGTGTGGTCTTCCACACATATGTCAACACAGTACCAACACATCTTTAAAAAAAAAAAAACAATGTAGTAGTGCTAACTTCATCAATTTTGAACCTAAAATACCTGATTCTTTAAAACTGTGACGTATAAAGAATAATAATATGTAATCAAATATAGTTATTATGTTAGTCATTGTTCTATTGCTGTGAAGACACACTATGACCATGGCAACTCATAAAATAAAGTATTGAATTATGGGCATGCTTAGAGTTTCAAAGGTTTAGTCCATTATGATCAAGGCATGCATGAATCTGGAGCAGAAGCTGAGAGCTACATTCTGATCCGCAGACAGCAAGCAGAAAGAACATGGGTCTGACATGGGCTTTTGAAACCACAAAGCCCATCCCCACTGACACACTTCCCCTAACAAGGAAGGCCACACATCCTAACCCTTCTAATCCTTTCAAGTAGTGCTACTCCTTGGCAACTACACATTCAGCAATTCATCTTGCTTTGGCTTTTCTTTTAAAGATTTATTTAATGTACATGAGTACACTGTAGCTATCTTCAGACACACCAGAAGAGGGCATCAGATTTCATTACAGATGGCTGTGAGCTACCATGTGGTTGCTGGAAATTAACTCAGGACCTCTGGAAGAGCAGCCAGTGTTCTTAACCACTGAGACATCTCTCCAGCCCAACGTAATTTTTCTTTTTTGGGCTGGTTCTACATCTGATCTGCAGCTCTTCTTGGCATGTATCTCACGTCTCTGGCACCTCCAATGCATTGGAATCGCCAACAAAATCAATTCAATGACATCTCAGGGCCTACATGTATGTACACCTCTGATATACACATGGCCAGCATCTATCCTTAGCCATAGAGAGAGATCCCATAATCCCTTTCTTGTATTTTTGTATTCTTGGCTCTAAAACCATAATCCCATGCCTGAAACTGGCAAGTTCTACTGCTTGATGGGGCTGAAACTTGGGCCCCTAGTTTTAAAAATTTGGAGATGAGTAGGTGGGCCCATCCTCCAACTGCAGGCCTTTCCTAACATCTGAATTTGGTCTCTACAGGTTCTCCCTCCCCTTTGTTGGGCATTTCAGCTATCTCATCCCCATTAGGTCCTGGAAGCCTCTTGCTTTCCTGGCATCTGGTACTTTCTGGTAGCTACCACCACTTTCTCACCCCCCATTGCTACACATGCCTGTTCAAATTCCTGACATCTGTACATCATCCCTGTCTCCTCACATACCTGATCCTGCCACCCTTTCCCCCCCCCTGCTTCCTTTCTTCATCCCAAGTCATTCCTACCTTCTACCTCCAGTAAGTATTTTGTTCCCCCTTCTAAGAAGGACTGAAGCATCCACACTTTGATCTTTTTTCTTCTTGAGCTTCATATGATCTGTGAATTTTATTCCGAGCTTTTGAACTAATATCCATTTATCAATGAGTGCATACCATGTGTGTTCTTTTGTGACTGGGATACCTCATCAGGATGATATCTTTCAAGTTCCATCCATTTGCCTAAGAATTTAATGAAGTCATTATTTTTAATAGCTGAGTAGTACCCCATTGTATAAATGTACCACATTTTCTGTATCCATTCCTCTGTTGAGGGACATCTGGGTTCTTTCCAGCTTCTGGCTATAATAAATAAGGCTTCTATGAACATAGTGGAGCATGTATCCTTATTATATGTTGGAGCAACTTTTGAGTACATGCCAAGGAGTGGTATAGCTAGGTCCTCAGGTAGTACTATGTCTATTTTGAGGAACTGACAAACTGATTTCCAGAGTGGTTGTACCAGCTTGCAACCTCAACAACAATGCTTTACATTCTTGCCAGCATCTGCTGTTACCTCAGTTTTTGATCTTATCCATTCTGACTGGTTTAAGGTGGAATCTGAGGGAAGTTTTGATTTGGATTTCCCTATTGACTAAGGATGTTGAACATTTCTTTAGGTGTTTTGCAGTCATTTGATATTCCTCAGTTGAGAATTTTTTGTTTAGCTTTGTACCCTGCTTTTTAATAGGGTTATTTGGTTCTCTGGAGTCTAACTTCTTGAGTTCTTGGTATACATTGGATATTACCCCTCTATCAAATGTAGGATTGGTAAAGATCTTTTATAATCTGTTGGTTGTCATTTTATCCTATTGACAGTGTCCTTTGTCTTACAGAAGATTTGCAATTTTATGAGGTCCCATTTGTCAATTCTTGATCTTAGAGCATAAGCCATTGGTGCTGGGTTCAGGAAATTTTTCCCTGTGCCTGTGTGTTCGAGGCTCTTCCCCACTTCATCTTCTATTAGTTTCAAGGTATCTGGTTTTATGTGGAGGTCCTTGATCCACTTGTATTTGAACTTTGTACAAGAAGGTAAGAATGGATCAATTTGCATTCTTCTACATGTTGACCACCAGTTGAACCAGCACTATTTGCTGAAAATGCTCTTTTCCCCACTAGATGGTTTTAGCTCTTTTGTCAAAGATCAAATGACCATAGGTGTGTGAGTTCATTTCTGGGTCTTTAATTCTATTCCATTGATCTACCTGCATGTCTTTGTGTCAATCCCATGCAATATATATATATATATAATCCATGCAATATATATATATATATATATATATATATATATATATATATATTCGAGACAGGGTTTCTCTGTATAGCTCTGGCTGTCCTGGAACCTACTCTGTAGACCAGGCTGGCCTCAAACTCAGAAATCTGCCTGCTTCTGCCTCCCAAGTCTAGGATTAAAGGTGTGTGTGCCACCACTGCCCGGCACCATGCAGTTTTTATCAATATTGCTCTGTAACAGAGCTTGAGGTCACAGATGGTGATTCCTCCAAAAGTTCTTTTATTATTGAAAATAGTTTTAGCTATCCTGGGTTTTTTTGTTACTCCAAATGAATTTTCAAATGACCCTTTCTACCTACATGAAGAACTGAGTTGGAATTTTGTTGGGTATTACACTGAATCTGTAGGTTGCTTTTGGCAATATGGCCATTTTTACTATATTAATCCTGCCAATCATTGAGCATGGGAGATCTTTCCATCTTCTGAGATCTTTGATTTTTTTCTTCAGAAACTTGAAGTTCTTGTCATACAGATCTTTCACTTGTTTGCTTAAAGACAAAGCAAGGTATTTTGTATTATTTGTTACTATTGTGAAGGTTGTCGTTTCCCTAATTTCTTTCTCAGCCCATTTATCCTTTGAGTATAGGAAGGCTACTGATTTGTTTGAGTTAATTTTATATCCCGCCACTTTGTTGAAGTTCTCTGGTGGAAATTTTGGGGTCACTTAAGTATACTATCATAGACTACCCACTCTCTCCTTACCTATTCAAGATAATAATCTAAGTCCTAGCCAGAGCAATTAGGCAACGAAAGGAGGTCAAAGGGATCCAAATTGGAAAGGAAGAAGTCAACCTATCACCATTTACAGATGGTATGATTGTATACTTAAGGATTGCTTTTCTTACTACTGCCTTAGATTATGCAATCTTTTTTTCAAGGAGTAATTGATAGTTAAATTTCTCAGTTTCTCTGCTTCTGTGGTACTCAAACTGATCCCATCTCTTCCTGTGTCTCACAAGCCACGCTGTGAGATTCTCTTACACGTCTTATTTCAAATGCTTTCCCAATTTCAGTATTACAAAGGCAAATAGATCCAGGGTTGTCATAGTTTGTTTTCCTTGGCTATAATTAAGAAATTTTATTATGTCTCTTGGATTTATCTTCTGAATTAATATACCTGGAAAGTATCTTCTATTCATTCTGCCTACTGTATCCCACTTCTCTCTCTCTGATTTTTCTCAATCATTCAATATTTTTTTTTAAGATCTAAGAGAAGGTTATTTAACTAAGACTGAATCTTCATTCATTTTTTTCTCAGTACCTCCTCAGTCATAGGAATGACAAGCCAACACCCATCTCTGTGGTCCCTTATTTTCACATTTCCTGCTAATCAGAAGCTAATGTAGAGAAAGAATCCACAAATCCCTTTCTCTTCGTACTTCTCCTCTCTCCTGAGCAAGTTCTTGTACCAACAGCTCAGCCTCAGTTGGACCATGCAACTGATTCCAGAGGATGCTTACGAATCTGAACTATGAATAGTATGCATCTATACTACTTTCAGGGATTATGACTTCTTGTCTAGTTCAGCATCCATTGAGAGTACATTCCTATTCTTATGAGACAGACCGTATTTATCAGTGAAGCAGGCCAATCGATATTACATACAAGAAGACCACCCTGAAGTTTTCCTTGTGAACACTACTCCCATTCAGATTTGGTTAGATGCCTTCTCAACTATCACAGGGAAATACAAGAAGGCATACCCATTCGTACCACGTGGATAATGATATTCATATTGAAATTGCCCTTAAGGATCTTCTATCCTCATACAGCTTAACTTTGTTTGCATATATCATGAGCCCATCAAAGACAATGTAAGTATCTCTCCTAGATTCACCTTTGGCTCTGTCATGCCTGTTTTGGGTGCCAAGTACTGCATCAAATTTTCCTTTGGAGAGATGAACACTTCAGGTCAAATACCAATCACAGGCCAAAGAAATTATTCTACCAAAGTCTAGCTTGGTGAAGCAATATGCTTAATTGGCATTCAATGACAAGAGTGTAGACAACTTGTAGATGATTACACTACTAAGAAAAGTCATCCCACTGATTCTCTGGCAATTGTTAACTGCTTGAATATCCAAGGGGAGTGGAGGGGTCTAATGAGCTCTTCCAGCCCACATAAAAGGATGTTAATGGGCCAAATTGGGCACATCTGATGTAGATAATCACAGCTGCTGAGAGTTCAAGAGAGCAATGGTTATTTCATGCCTAGAGAATGCCATTTCACAATAGTTTCTTTGCACTGCTTGAGAAAAACATGAAACAGGTGAATGAGAAGAATGTAAACCTGATTCTAAAGCTACATCAGCATCTGTCCCCCTTTCTAAGATGGTTTAACATTGCTATAGAGCAACATAGAAATGTGGTCATATTCATGGATACAATTTGATAGCAGCAGCAGTTTTGGATTCATTTTCCCTGTAACATAAAGTTTTAAGCATTTTAAATATTAACCAAACATCAACTTTATAGTTTGCAGATCTGCTAAGATGTTAACACATGTCTAATGTGTGGAAGCAAATGTAATTATGTTGAAGGATATTAGAAACCAGAGGAGACATCAACCTAAAACACTCAGCTGAGAGGCTGGCAATTAAGGAAGTTATTATTTCAAGATGTATCAGTGACTCCCCAAAACTCCATCATAGCAAGACTTTAAATGAAGAAAGGAATGAAGGGACAACATTTATAATAACTGGGTACTAAACTGCAGGACTTTAAATGAAGTTCTGTGGGGTGACACAAGTGTGTCGGCTACCTCTTTTGTGACTTTTGCCACTTATGTAGCTTTAATGACCACGAAAAACTAGAAATAGTTTAATTAAAAATGTGGCCATTCTGCCTGGGGAGATCCAGTTGTTGGAACTGAAAACCTTCAGTTAGTCTATGCTTCTCAGGAGCCCCTCAGCTTGTTTTTGACCACCATTACACAGGATAATATAAAGCTCATCAGCCAATTATGTCGGTAGACAAACCTTTCAACAACGGGAGTGGTTACCTCCTTAGACATTATCTGCGGGCACAATAAAAATAGAACATCCCTAAGGAGTTGTGTGGGATGCTTATCTTGCTCATCCTTTTCAAAACTAGATGGAGAACCAAAGACCTCAAGGCATCAAAGCAAAACAAATTGGAAAGCCTGTCTGTGATAGAAGAAACAGATAAGAGCTGTGGGCAGGTAAGACTTTATTCACTCCACTGGGAATGAATTCTAGGTGCAGATCCAGGGTCTTTCTAGCTCTTCAGTGGCACCTGCCTTGGCCGTTCCTCCAAACCCATTTATATTCCTTTATGGGTCCTCATTGCCTGCAGGATTTCTAACTAAATGGAATCCCATAGCCACCACACTTGGCTGGGACCCATGTAGGATACCTGTGCCCCTCTTCTGCTCTTTCTTTGTGTTGTCTCTGGGGTATTCCTAGATATACTGATGCTGCACACCTCAGGGCCACCATTCCCAGTGATAACCAGGGTCCCATGTCTCTTCCTTGCTGTGTTCTTCAGACATTCCTCTCAGTCCATCTCCATTCTCTTAGAACTTGAGATGCCATTTATAGTTAGAACCAGGGTATTTCTAATTCTATCTCTGCCTTCCTTCTTGGAGCCAGGTCCTGAATCTTGGTTAAGAGACTTCTGGAGTCAGTCCATCTTTCCTACCTGCTAGCCTATCATCCACACCACCCACCACCAACAGGGAAAATTGAAATGACTTAAAGAGAAGAAAATACAGAACTGCAAATAGATGATTGATCATCCAACTTTATTATGCATAATATATACAACTATATTATACACAAGATAGTACACAGCAAAAACGCCAATTCAAATGAGAGTTCAAAGCTTATATACCAAACTAACTCCAGAACAAGACTGAGCACTTGGTGGTCACATAGTTTTGAGACCTTAAATAATTATAAATCTCTGCTCAGGAGATGTCACAGGAGAGGGGGCAGAAGAGTCAACCAGAAGCAAGACAGAAAGGCAACAGAATGAAATTTCTAGTCAATACACAGTCATTAAAATCACCAACTCTCCATAAACAACATTGACTGAGCTGGGTCTGCACAACAGGGGCCATCCGAAGCCAGTTATGGATGGAGGAGGGGCCCAAGGAGTCCCACATATCAGTGCTAAGCCATTTGCTACTGAGAGATTCAGAGGTGGGGAAAATGATTTCCTTCAGTGTGTGTCCACTGCTGATCTGATTAACCTCAGTGGACTCTGCAGATCACCTTTCCCTTGGAAAGCTTGGGTGTACGTTTAAGAGATGCCTTTGTCTGCATGCAAATGTGGAATGAGCTTAAATGTGTCACAGAATATTGAGAAGCAGCATAGAAGTGAGGCCATTTTCCAATGCCCTTGGCTTCCATGAGAAAGTCAAATAACCCCACTCAGGCATGTGTGGTAACTGAAAATGCATGACTCGGATCTCCTGTGATGTGTGACATCATAACTGATGTCCAACCTTCACTGACACATTTATCTGTGTAACCAGCACTATATTCCCAGAGGCAACACTTCCTCAGGCTCTTCCTGAGCATCAAAGCACCTCGGGGTCCCTAAAGTACCGGGTTCTTTAATGGGCATCTTTCGTTCAGCATTCCTGGACACCGTGGCCAGTCTGAGATGCAGTCCACTCAAATATCATCTCTTTATTCTCTTCCACCCCAGGCATCAGACCTACAGTACCACCTTGGCCTAGGAAAGATGAGGATAAAAGTCTGAAATCTGCTTACTTATCCACAGAAGGCCAAGAACAAAGGTTCCACAGACCATTTTCAACCGAAAGGAAGTCTTACAACTGTATGATACTATAGTTGGCCAAGTTAATTGTTTCCTTATGATGTAAATCTTCACCTTCTTTGGACACTTTTGAAAATACAGACAAAATGCATAAATACCCTGCCTTTTTATTAAATACAAAGGCTCTATTTTAATAAATGTATTCAATGAGTTGCAATTTATACATTTTGTGGCTATTATCACAATTTTATAAAATCTTTGAGATATTCGATCATGATCATATTTCATGTATGAAGAGAATGAGACACAGAAAGGTGGGGTAGCTTCTCGAAGGCCACACTGCCAGGAAGTGATAGGCTGAGGTCATAAATTCTGGGTCTCTGACTTCTCAGACCTTGAGATTTGTCATCATGCTCCACTGTCATTTCCTGCATTTTATGATCTGGAACAATCTAGACATCCCTCTGCTGGTGTTCAAATGAAGTGAAAGCTACTCCATGTTGTATTTAAAGCCCACAAGGTTGACCTTACATACTCCCCAGCTTTGTGTATTCCTGTGCTTAGTGATCTTCCATCATAGGCAAAAAAAGTTGGATCAGTTCATTTTCCACCCTTAAATTCCTCATTCATTGCTGTGGGGTAATTTGTCCTCTGGCATCTTTCAGCAAATATGAAAAATTACCTCAAGTGCATACATACTCTACCATTCAGTCAGAACTATAGGAACAAGACATATTGTTATTATTATAAAGATAGGTCAGGGGAGAGTATAGGGGGCTTTGGGGATAGCATTTGAAATGTAAATGAAGAAAGTATCTAATAAAAAATGCCTTCAAAAAAAGAAAGGCAAATTTTTTTTTATACTCAATGCAGTTGATTGTCTGGTGTCCCAGACAACATAAATTGAGTAATATTTATATTTCAAGCAGTGCCGAAAATAAAAAATATAATAGAGTGTTATGGTTTGAATATGAAATACACCCCTTAGGTGAATATACAGGTGTCTGATAATGAACTTCTGGAAGCAATTGAATCGTGCAAGCTGATTTCATGAAGTGGCTAACCTCTGGGTTAAGTGAGGGGTTCATAATTTCATGACATTGGTAGGTAATAGAAGTATTAAGAGATTGCTCTGCTAGGGAGAAGCAGGTCCCGGGCTTGCTTTTGAAGGAGATATCTCCTCCGCTGCCCTATTATCTCCTCAATCAGTCCCTGCTTTCTGTTAGCCATGAGGTAAGATGGTACATTCCACCATGGGCTCCCCACCTCAACAGACTTCTCCAAAGGAGCCAGCTGAACATTGGCACCTTGGAAACTGTGAGCCAAAATAAAAGCCTTTTTCTTTAAAGAGTTCCTGCCAGGAATTTGTTACAATGTCACTTAGAGTCTGACTCAAACAAGGAGGAAGCACAGAAACCTCCCTGTAATCTGGCACTCGGGACTCTCCTCAGCTGGATCTTGAGTTTAAGTTTACAGCAGGCTACATAGTGATACCTTGTCTCAAAAGAAACAGCAATTGGAGGGGGGCGGACTTCCGAAGAAACTTTTTCTAGTTGGATAGCTTATTTTGGGTGGCCTGAAATGCACTATGTAGCCCAAGCTAGCCTCAAACTCACAGAATTCTACCTGCCTGTACCTTCTGAGTGCTTTGATTAAAGTCTTGCTCTACTATGATCAGTTTGGTTAGAAGGCGTTGATGGTAAGAAAGGGGGAGTGTGAGGAGGAGAATGGCTGGAGGTGGGGAGGAGAAAAGCTGGGGATGGGGAGGAGGGTGGCTGGGGGTGGGGAGGATGGCTGGAGTTGGGAAGAGAGACTGGAGGTAGGGAGGGAGGAGGGTCGCTGGAGGTGGGGAGTTGTTACCACAGAGAGATGAGGACAGTTTCAGCTTTGCTAAGATCTACTTGGATATCAGAGCATAGGACAGAGAGAAGATGAGAACCTGCCTCCTGTGTCTATGACTGGGACAGCAGGAAAAAGTTGGTACTCTTTATGAAGATAAAAAAAAAAAACTTAGAAAGATCCAAAGTGTCCATTTTAGATATAAGGAATTTCTAATGAGCATCTAGTTGATGACACAGAGAAAGAAACAAGAGGCTGCACCTTGGGGTCGAACACAGGAAGAGTCTGGCCTTTCTCTTCCTGGGAGGTTCCGTATGGTCTTCAGATTCTCCCAGCTCTAACAAATGAGTTTATTTTGTTACATATTACTTATTACCTATTACATATACTGAAAGCTTTTGAACACAACACGTGGGAACTTCTCCCTGAGATAAGATGATGCAATGGCAAAACCAACACAAAAGAAAGCTTTCAGGTCTAAATCTTTAAAATTATCCCCATCTGTAAGAAGTTTTTTTATTATATGCATTTTATGATTAAAATTTAACTATGTGGAAGTGTTGTTTAGTTATTCAGTAATTTAGTAATTGTGGGGGAGTGCAAAAGTTTTATTTTTGTAGAGTGCTGAATATTCGAATAACCAATAACCATTAATGATATTCACTAGAAAAGACGTGATCAACTGTCAAGTTCTAATGATTGCACACTGCACTGTGGAAGGAAAACACAGGGAAATTCCTGCTTCCGGAGCAAAGCACAAAGCCCCTCTGTGAAACGATATGTTCCTAGTGAGCTTCTGGGAAGAACACCAACACAAGAGGCAGATACCCAAGACACAGTAAACGTCACAGTGCTCTAAGTCACTCTGACACAAAATGAACAGGACCCTTTAAAGCCATGTGGCAAGGGCTGAGGAAATGGCTCAGTGTATTACACACTTGCCATCCAAGAGTGGGAACCAGGAGAGGAAACCGAGAGCATACCTAAAGCTACATACGGTAGCACAGGTCTCTAACTCCAGCATTCCTGTGGCAAGATGGGAAGTAGAAACAAGAGAAATACCAGAAGTTCTCAGGCCAGCTGCTTATCCTCAGGGAACAGGAAACCCAGCATTAAACAAGGTGGACGCTGATTCCCAACACCTGGAGCTGTCCTTAGATCTCTACATGCATGACATAGCATGTGTGTATGCAGACGTGCATACAAACACACACACACACACACACACACAAATCGTTTTATCATTTTCAGAGATATACCTTAATAATATTTTCAAATAGTTAAGTCTACATATTTCCCTTCTGATTAACTGTTCCACTTTTAAACAGTTTATCAACATCTGCATAATTGTGGAACCAAGTATAGAAGTATAGTCTTTCTCTTTCTCTTAGTGTGTGTGTGTGTGTGTGTGTGTGTGTGTGTGTGTGTGTGTGTGCGTATCATAAAATATACTTCAAAGGTCGTCAAGAGGCTATACTCTCTTGCAGCCTATGTATTGGTTCTGAAATTACAAGTTGATTTTAAAGACTGCCAGGCTGTCTCTCGGTGTCTCCATTCTTGCACAAGCACAGCACCAGGCTGAGATGGGAACATTGATAAACGTAAGCTACTTGCCAAGTCGGGTTAGCACATTTCGTGTTGTTTCCAGTTGATTTCCCATGACATTTCATAACAGGCTTCCCCAGGGAGATTTACAGTCTTGGTCTACAAAGGTGGGCTGCGTAAACTCAGCTCCTGCCTGCTGTTGTCTCTCAGTGGCTATCAAGCATATTTATTATCAATACAGAAAGTATGCCAAACAGCTGCAGAATCTCCTTAAGACATTTTGAACAATTTCACAGACCTATGGGTACAAATAATAATTACTAACATGAACTAATACAATAGAAGTAGCTTTGTTTTTCTTTTTTTTACTATCATCAAGAATGCCATCTCACATTGGAATGGGTTCCTGTCTCCCACACCCACACCACTTGAAGTTTAATTTCTTAAAGCAAGAGTGAAACTCCAGCTCTAGCTTTTGCTTTGCCACCATTGGAGACCAGTGCTAATCCAGAGGTCTCCTTTGACTGGGGTGGCCACATCTCTTCACTGTGTTCTCAGCCACCAATCTCCTGAATCAAGCTGGGTGACTTCGCACATAATTACATAGACCTATTCCTTTCAAACATGACAGTGAAGTCAAATGTGGATTTCCACCTAATCGTCAATACCAATCATAATGTTTTAAAAACACTACTATATAACAAGTCATGGGTAATGCATACATGAATACTATACCCATAGTACATGTATTAGTCATTTGCCTGCTGTTGTATCAAAACTTCTGACAAAAGCAACTTACAGAAGGAAAGGCTCATTTCTGCTCACAGTTGGCCAGCTGAGTCCATCATGGCCAGGAGTTTATACTGGTGGGGGCTTGAGGCAGGTGGGTACGTCTGTCCATAGTCAGGAAGCAAGAGAGAAACACGCTTGCTAAACCACCTTCTTCTTTGTATTCAGTCCAAGATCCTGATGTAGAAATCTTGATGCTCACATTCAAGGTACATCTTCTCACCAAGATTAACTGTAGCAAGACAAACCATCACCAGTGTATACAGAGACTCGCCTCCTGGATGATTCTACATCTTGGGAAGCTGAACTGTCATGGTACATACATAAGATGCATGTATGTTATTTTATTCGTTCAGCCATCCTACAAATCAAATACTACAGCACTCACCTTCAAAGTGCGACAGCCAAAGTTGCTCCTCTTCCATGATAGCAGCTAAGACAGTGCTAGGCTGCAACCCAGGCTTTCAGATTACAGATGTTTTCACTGTATAATATTCTAATGTTCTTCTCAAGCTTAACACTATAGAAGAAAAGACTTAGTGATGCATAAGGAAAAGTTGTCGCCAGGCATGGTGGCACACGCCTTTAATCCCAGTACTCAGGAGGCAGAGGCAGGCGGATTTCTGAGTTCAAGGCCAGCCTGATCTACAAAGTGAGTTCCAGGACAGCCAGAGCTATACAAAGAAATCCTTCCTTGAAAAATAAAAAATAAATAAATAAATAAAGGAAAAGCTGTCACTTTTAAAAAATCACTTGAAGAGATCCATGGTATTAATGATATGGGTGTGTGCATAACACAGTAGAAAAGAATAGTTCTTAAAATTGCAAAGAGCTCAGTGTTAGAATAGAACTTAAGAGAACTAGGTTGAAAAACGAATTACAAGTATTTGTCAAGTCATAGCTCTATTGTTTTAAATGCAATATGATTTTGTTTCCTAAACCAAAGGGAAAAAATGCAACTACCTTGCATTTCAGTGCAAAGATCTCTCAAACATGTATGCCAGAGCATGCATGTATCATATGCATAGATGCAGAAGTTGATATTGGATGTCACCCTCAATTACACTGCACCTTAATGTTTTAGAAATATTGACCCTGGAGCTCAACAATTTGGCTAGACTTAGTTGCCAGTAAAGTCCAGGGTTTCTTCTGTTTCGACTTCCCAGCACTGGGATTCCAAGTGTGTGCCACTGTGTCCTGCTTCTACATGGGTCCAGGGCATCGTGCTCAGGGCCTTATGTGTGCACAACAAGCACTTTATCAACTGAGCCATCATTGCATCTCCCAGTAAAATCTCAGGGAATAACAAAACGTCAATCCAGGGCGACTTCATAGATTAATAGTCTTGATTTTGTAAATAGAAAATAAAACTCAAAAGTCTCAAACTATAAAAATGTCATGAAAATATCCATCTCAGCAGTGATTGAAATGACAGAAGAAAAAAAAATAAAAGGAGGGTAGGGAGGGATAGATAAAATTCCTACTGAGCTAGCTCTTCTGCTACGCGTCTGTGCCGCAAACCCTTAAGGTTCTTCACGGGCATAAGACTAGCCACTGTAAAGTAGGATTTCATTTATAGTCACATCACAGAATAAGATTACTTTTCGTTGACTATGAGATTAGGGCCTTTCCCACAAATGTGTATTTTATAGCTACTGTTGGGTGTAAGCAATCATAGCTTAAAACTGGAAGCAAACACAAAGAAACCACCCGTTGATTCCGACAAGAGGCTCTTAGGCAAGTCACTCTTCATTTGCCCACGTCCAGATAAGCAGTGTTAACATTCTCATTATTCATCAATAAAACAAGAAGGATGAAAAGAATGGGAGGGTATTGCATGTGATAAATGCCAAATAAAATGTTTGGGAAAAGTGAATGTAGGAGTCAGGTGAGGATGAAAAGCGGAGAACCCTGGGTCAGTCAGTTAAAAGGCTGAGTACATTCATCAGGGAATTCTATAGTGTTCGGTGAGTGTGTTAATTATAGACCTAAGGGAATCCTGACATGGCTAATATAAACACCCAACCCTTATCATATATCACCACCAACTATTATAAACTAAACCCAGAAAAACTATGTTTTCTTCCCAGCATTAAAAAAAAAAAAATGTGTAAAATCTGGGGGTTACGGTACCAGGCTTCTAAGGAGAATTCTCAACCTAATAGTACACTCGTCAAGTAAGACTTTCAGTAAATACTAGCCTGAAAAGATTAATCAAGAAAATACATTTTATTCCTACTTCTTACACTGTAGAAGGTGCAGTGCTCATGTCAATTGACTAAGATGAAAGGCATCCTATTGAGAATACAGTGTTGGGTTTTTTGGAATTCAGCTATAAAAATACATAGTGTTATTGAAATTAAAGCAACACGTGCCTCTGCATGCGAGCATTCATGCTTCTGTAACATGCAACACATTCATCCCATGTATGCTAATGCGATAAAGTGACTCTTTAAATACTATCAATAGAAATGCATACTATAGGCAGGGCACTCAACAACAGCTATGCTCACTCATTGCAAGATAATCCAAATTCATTAGAACTAAGCAAAGAAATGAAAAACAAATGACATTAAGACTCTGCCTTGCCACACTCAATAAAGTGCACAGAATGAAGTCACCAACAGTGAGGAGTCCTGCTTAGAATCATAACGTGCCTCTGATTTCTAAATGTATTAGCAGCCAACAAACTATCCAAGTGTATAATGAAATGTGGAATACATCCCGTTCTGAAGGAGGAAAGACAGGAGTGAATACATAAATCAGACCATAAATTAAATATCTAAAAATTATGACTGAAATTTAGTCCTGGAAATAGCCTCAATAAAAAGTCTGAATTTATACTTTCACTTAAGATTGACATTAAGGTATTTCAAGCTCAAAATGAATGCTTTTGTTTTTAAATTAGCATCAGAGAGTGAGGTAGCTTAGGGGCAAAGCTGTGGACACATCTTCTCTTGCACCCAAGCTTTCCAGGACCTCAAGGGTAATGCAACTTTGATAGCTGAACAGTTAGGACCACTGACTGGTCTTCTAGAGGAGCCATGTTTCAGTTCCCAGTGCCCTCATGAAATTCACAACTGTCAATAACTCCTGACTCATACCCCTCAACACTCAGAAAAACATCAATACACATGAAATAGAAATAAATATTCTTTTTAAAAAAAAAAAAGAGAGGAAAAATATTATAAAATAAGATATTTGTGCCTAATTTTATTAAGAAATCTCTTCTGTCTTTTTAAAATTTAGATTAAACATGTACATAGAACATAAATTTTAAATTATATATAATGAGATACCATGTGATATCTAATATATATTACATGTATATGTGTATATATCATAATGATTAAATAAACTTAAATATAACTAGGTCATCAAATATTTATCATCATTTTGCTCTGAAACAATTAAAATACTTTAATTTGAAACAATCAGTACATATTGCTATGGATAACCACTCTGCTGGGCATACCCCAGAACTTCTCACTTTTATCTGACTATAATTTGGTCAACTGGTCTGTCTTTCCCATCTTTTCTTTTCCTCTTCTATCTCTAGCCTGGTAAAACCAGCATTGTCTTCTCAATGTCTATGAGATCCATATCCCAAAAAATGAGTAAAAGTGCCAGGGTTTCACCTGTCTGCACCTAACTTACTTCATGGCATGCAGACTTCCTTAGTTTCAACCTTACTCTCAGAAATGCCAGTATTACATGAGTTTCTTTGAAATACTGATTTCACTTCTTCCTACACACAGATACAGACACATAGATGTCACACAGACATACACAGACACATATACCTGTGTGTGTCTGAGAGAGAAGAGGGAAGGGGAGGGGAGGAGACAGAGAGGGAATCTGGGGGTGGAGAGAGAGAGATAGAGAGAGAGAGAGAGAGAGAGAGAGAGAGAGAGAGGAACAACCAAGGTTTGCTTTGCTTCTGTTACATTTTATAGTCATTCTATTTGTAATTCTTCTGAAAAAAAAACCTACATGTGATCTATTTACATCCCCACTTATTGTCACAACTATGTCCCTCTCGCTAAACCCTCACTAGCACTTCTCCACATTAAGCAACCAAGGCTGGGGCATCACATGTGTATGTTGTCTGTATGCACATTGTGTGCAAGTGCGAGGCCAGAGGAAAACAATTACATGCCATCCTGGTCTACTGCTTGCCTTAGTCCTTTGAGATAAGAGCTTGGCTGAGCCACAGAGGCTCTTCTGCCTTTCTCTCCCAAAATGTTGGGGTGACAAGTGCCCATGTCCACTCCTGGATTTTATGTGAGTTCTTGGGATACAAGTCCAGGTCCTCAAGCTAAGATAGCAAGAACCCATTCCACTGAGCTCGCTCCCCAGAAACCCAAGGACACTTTTACATGAAGTTATGGGAAAATCACCTGAAGGGTCATTTAGTTTAGATTAACTGAGATATATAGTGTGGATTTCAGCCATGTCTGTGCGCAGCTAAGCTATTATTAGTCATAGGAATGTCTCATAAGTCCTCCTACTCAAAATTTACAGAGCCAGATGTAGCACCATGATATAAATAAGTCGTTCAAGACTAAACATGAAAAATATGTGCACATTACAAAAGTCAGAAAAGAGGAGAGGAGGTATGAGAAAAAGAAAGGGTGTGGGGAAAAAGGAAGAAAGAAGAAAAGGAGGAGGTAAGGAGCCCCAGGTTAGATTTTGATTATTTCCCAATCACTGTACTAAGTTCTCACCAGTGCCAAACAGAACCTCCATTCTCTCCATCAGGAAAAGCTCAAACTACAGCTCATAACTCTAAGTTCCTCAGTTTCTGTCCAAGAATGATGTTAGATGCTACCAGGAACCCTGTCTGCAGGACACTGAGCAGTGCTGCTTCGACTGGAGTGTTTCTGACCGAAATCACCCGAGTTCTGCATGCCGATTCATTGGATCATGTCTGAACATAATCTGAATCATTGTGGCCTGATGAAGCCTGCAGGTTCCAGATGGAAACTCGTGTGAAATTGCTCTGACCTCTACAAGTCAACGTGCAGAAACGACTGGACAGCAACGTTCCTCACATAGCCTTTCAATTGGCCAATGCATGGAGCATCAGGGTGCCATTTCCTGTCTACTAAACCGAGGCTTCTGATTTGGAACTAATGGCAGCAGGCTTAGAGATTTAAATTTATTCATAGGAGTCTGATTAATAACTAGTAGGGTAGGCCTTTTGAACCATGTTCCACCCTCTCTACTTAGCCAGACCCTGTAATTCTTTGCCAGTGTCTGAATAGTGAGTTATCCCAAATCTTGCCCCCTGCACCTTCCTCAAGCCCCCATATCTAGCAGAGTCCCACGTTCAGTGTGATGTCCTAGTCTGACCACCCTTGCTTACATTTCCCCCACCCTCCAATCTGTCCCATACATACTCTACCAGCCACCAACCTGCAGACTTCTCTTGCGATACACCCACTCAGTCCACCATCTAGTCAGGTGAGGCTAACTGATCTCCCTCTTCCTATATCCTCCCCAAACCCCGGACTGACCCCCAAACTCCAGGATTAGACACAATGTAGATCCTGCATGGCAGTTCAGCATCCTGCGTTCACCCGACTTCATTCCACCTGAGGCACAGCTAACCTTTATTTAGGCCCAGCTGAGACCACATATCCCATGTTCTTCCCCAACCTACTTTATACACCAGACACAGAAACGATCAAAATGCCCAGCTCCTCTCATCAAAATACAAACAGTGTGAAAGACCAAGGCAGTGTGACACCCACCAAACACTCACCAATGAGGCATTCCTTGATAAACCCCACAGCACAGAACTCAAAAGAACAATCATAAACTCCACCAAAGAACTTGAAATGTTTAAGGAAGATACAAAGAAATAGCTCAGCAAACTAAAAGAAAATTAAGTGCCCAAAGAATGTCCAAAACCCATTAGGATACAAATCAAATAAGTGGAACAAAGAACATTCTTCTGTTATTGAGAAGTAAATAACAACAACAACAACAAAAATAGACCATGCCATTAAGAGAACGATAGAAATTTTGATAAGTAGTGGATAGATAATTCAGTGTTTTGAAGGCACTAAATAAAGAATAAACCTATGTAGGCTTTAAAAATGGGACTAAACCACCAATCAAAGAAAACACATGGTGGGACTCATGTCTCTAGCTGCATATGTAGCAGAGGATGGCCTAGTTGGACATCAATGGGAGGAGAGGTCCTTGGTCTTGAGAAGATTCTTTGCCCCAGTATAGGGGAATGCCAGGGCCAGGAAGCGAGAGTGGGTGGGTTGGGGGGGGCAGGTGAAGGGGGAGGTTATAGGGGACTTTCAGAGATGAAACTAGGAAAGGGGATAGCATTTGAAATGTAAATGAAGAAAATATCTAATAAAAAATGGTAAGCATTCACTGGATCACTGCACATGCCAAGTTCTAGAATAAATCTTAGAAATATATTAAGAAAGACTTTTTCTAACAATTTAGCAAAAAAAACCAAATACTAATATGTGCAAAGAAACTGCAAAACAGATAGCAAGCCATACAGCGTGGACTCATGTGAGGGGACGCAGATGGTACAATGGCTAACAAGATTGCTCACTGTATCTGAAACCATGAAATGCCATGAAATCTGAAAATCGATCTCTTTTCCAAACTGGACCATATGCCTAAAATTTATATGAAATCACTAAATGGGAAAGTAGAAGTTTTCAGATACTTAAAATTTTTTTCACGAACTATTCTGAGAAAGATGAAAGTACTGTTGCCAGAGAAGTAGTGCAGGTGCTAGGCATTTAAAAAAAAAAAACAAAACTAAATAAAGGTATAGTTACTTAACTAAAGTATCCTATCTTCATATGAAATTGGAAATATTATGAAATAATTTTCTTTGTTTTAAATAACTGCTCCCTTCTAAAGCTAACTTTTAAAATTGTTATATTGGAATGTTTTTGTGAGGAGTGACCAGAATATTGTATAGCTTAAGTTTCATACATCACAAAAAAAAATCATCATTCACACCCAGGATTCAGAATTAAAAGGCAGCAGGACAGCTGTGGGATACACCTTTAATCCCAACACTCTTGATACAGAGGCAGGCAGATCTCTATGAGTTCAAGGCCAGCCTGTTCTACAAAGCGAGTTCTAGTACAGCCAGGGTGCTTATACAGAGATACCCTATCTCAAAAAACAAAACAACAAACAAATAATTGGTAATCATAAATGTTAATTTCTATCCTCTGTTCAGCCAATCCCAGGCTGCGATGGTGGCAAGTTTCAATGAGACCACCTCTATCCCAGACTCTTGGAAAGATTAGACACACATGCTTTAACACATCACAATGTATGAAGTTTCATAAGTAAAGGATATTACTTGTCTTAACATCTGACTGCCTTTCTTTTTAAAACAGTGCTTGCACAGGAAGTAAAACTACACCTGTTTTAAAATGTGATTATGTAACAGGCTTACACCACACAAGTTAATGTAAACATATTAGAGACTTTTCCAACAGTAAAAAGACAAGTGTGGCCATGTGTTATTACAGGAAATCATCAGGTAATCACATGATCACCTGAAATTATGGAAATTCAAAGTAAATTTTTTTTTTCCGAAATGGATCTGAAGTTTTGCTAAAGTAATTAGATTTTTTTTTTCCTTCTGGTCCCAGGGGCTGCACGAGTCGCTTGTCAGCCATGAACCACACCACACACAACCAGTATCTCAAATGGCAGAAATGGCATCAAGAAATCCAAGTCACAAAGATACAAATCTCTTAATGGGGTTAACCCCCGGTTCCTGAGGAACATGCACTTTGCCAAGAAGCTCGACAAGAAAGGCCTGAAGAAGATGCAGGTCAGCAATGCAAAGGCAATGAGTGCAAGCGCAGAGGCCATCAAGGTCCTTGTGAAGCCTCAGGCCAGCAAGCCCAAGATGCCAAAGGCCCCCAGCTGCAAACTCAGCCGAGTGGCTTTCATCAATCACCCCAAGCGTGGGAAGCGAACTCAAAGCTACATGGCCAAGGAGTGCAGGCTCTGCCAACCAAAGCCCAAGTTAAAAACCAGGGCAGAGGCCACAGCTCCAGCTAAGGCCCGGACTTCAGCTCCAGCTCAGGTTCCCAAAGGTGCCCAGAACCCCTGCAAAGACTCGACGGAAAAAACTTCTGACTCCTGTGACATGCCTACCTATATACTATATTGCAGATTACCAATGTTCTACACTGTTTGTACAAATAAACTTGAGGCAAGGTGTGTTAAGACAGACAGACAGACAGACAGAACTAGATTCATTTCAAGTTACTCCGTTAATTTTTCCTATAAAAATAATAAAGGGCTATTTGAAAAAAAAATATAAAATAATAAAAAGATGAGTTACAAGCCTTTGCATACATATGCCAGTGATTTTCACTTACACAGCAAAAAAGGCGTAAGTAACTCGTGGAACATAAGTCAAACTCATGTCGCGATTTCACAGTTCGAACGACCAGCCCCACAGACCTCATTACAGTCAGCCAGCGCCCCTCCGCATCTGCACTGCCAGTTCCCATGTCCCACTCACTTTGTGTTTTATTATAGTCCACTTCTGCGCCTTCATCCCAGTCTCATCATCTGCTTTCTATCACCAGCATATTTTAGTTTCTCCTTTTGTGCTGTGGGCAATGGAATTCTCACTTTATATGTATTTCCTAAGGGGGAAATGATTTGATACCTATGGTAATAGAATAATAACTTAATTTAATATCATACCTGTTGACATATAGCTTAACAACTATTTTTGCCATCTCATATATTCATATTCATTCACAACTTGGCATAAAATGTTTTGAGTTATAGTGTGTATAAGGCTACTACTACAAGTGAGATCCAATTATAGTATAATCCAATTCATATAACCTCTCTCATACGCAAATTCGGCTGGAAGGGCCATCCACATGGTAGCCGTGCCCTACAAGGGCCTCAGGGAACAATTTGCAATAGCACCTGCATCAAACAACCCCAAGGGGAAACTCCTCATAAGAACTGTTGCCCACTGCTTTACATAGCAACACAGATGTTTTGACTCCTCCATTTTGGGATGGTCTCCTATTTATGACAAAGACAGCAGCAAGTTAGAGGGACTAAAATGAAAGGACCAAGACTGCATCCATTTCATGCTCATAGTCCATTGGCTAGTACACTGAGCATCTATGTCCTCACATTCATCCAGTAGGAAAGTTGTGGGACTGGTGAGATGGCTCAGTGGGTAAGAGCACCCGACTGCTCTTCCAAAGGTCAGGAGTTCAAATCCCAGCAACCACATGGTAGCTCAAAACCATCCATAACAAGATCTGATGCCCCTCTTCTGGAGTGTCTGAAGACAGCTACAGTATACTTACATATAATAAATAAATAAATCTTAAAAAAGAAAGAAAGAAAGAAAGAAAGAAAGAAAGAAAGAAAGAAAGAAAGAAAGAAAGAAAGAAAGAAAGAAAGAAAGTTGTGCTGTGTGGTCGTCTAAGCCTGTGGTTCTGGACCTGTGAGCCGCAACCCATTTGGGTTGAATGACCCTTTCACAGGGGTCATCAAAAGCATCAGAAAACGCAAATATTTACATTATAATTGACAGCACTAGCAGTGTAAATGATAGTTACGAAATAGCAACGAACATAATTTTATGGTTTAGGTCACCACACCATGAGGGACTGTATTAAAGGGTCGCAGCACTGAGAAGGCGGAGTACCACTGATCTATTCCATGTATCAAGGCCAAGTGGCAGAAACAGAAGTCAAAGGGAAGAAATGAAGGTATCCTAATGTCGCAGTGTTATAAAAGCAACAAAGTCAATGAGACTTTTAGGAACAGGGAGGGACACCATCTCACTTTGCTTGGACTCTACATCGCCCTGAAGGCTTATTAGAGGGTTAAACTTCTATATGAGGTGGAATAATATATAGTTTGTAAGAAAAAGACTTAATTTTTCCATGATGCAGGTATGGTGGCTATTCAGGGGACCAATGCATTTTTTTTTTTTTTTTTTTTTTTACTTTCCAGTTATACAATGCACCTCTGGAACATGATCTAAGTGCTCTGTCCAAGGATGAGATCATGAATGACTCTCACCAGGAGCAAGAAGTAGTGCCTCATGCTCTCCATCTTCTCGACGGTGGAGCCGAGTTTCTGCATCTTCCTCAGTGCCTGAGAAGACCAGCTCTGTACTGAGGCTTCAGACCTGAGTGGAAATAAACAGCTTGTGGGCAGCGAGGTTTGGCCTCTGGTACTGATGTAAACTAGTCTGCAGGTTCCAATATTTCAGGGGCTAAGGAGAGGAAAGAATATAAATTATGTTTTGACATTGAGAAATCAAGTATTCTTTCCTGTCATCTAAGATCTTTCTCTGCAGTACTCTAAGATAGGAGAGATCGCTGCGAGTCTTCCTCCAGGAAGGGACCCAAGTGCACAAGGGATGCATCCTTACTGGACTGCAAGCATTTCCGGGGCATGCTCATCGTGAACAGTCAGAATAATCCAGAAAAAGAGTAAATTCTTATGCAAACTCAATGAGTTTAAACCCACCTCATGTTGGGTAATTTGGAATAGACTGAGCTAGTTCCAAGCCACAGTATTTCAGCTTTAGCATGATCTTGTCTGGTAACGATTTAAATTTGATAACAAGCCAAAATTCCAATATTTTTTTTTTTTACCTCTTCCCCCAAATTGATGTAGAGAGCTATGAATTTATCATATACTGAAATCATTTTTATATTGCTGTCTCACTATTTTATAGATGGATCATATTTTCAAGAAAAAGAAAAACTGATTTCATGTTCGTATTTTCCGTTTGTAGAACCCATAACAAATACTTAACTTTCTGATGGCTAGATTTTGACTATTTTTTTCAGTTAGTAGAAGGAAATGTGACTCTATCTGTGGCTCAGAAGGGCCCCATGCGTGGCATAGCACAATTTTGAAAAGAGACAGATGGAAAGAGTTTATTTTTAGTGTGAAAAGCTATAATTTATTCCTTGGTAAACAAATAAATTAAAGACCACTCACATTTGGACTTGACCAGAAACAAATGTGAAAGGCCTTCCCTGGGGTGTGATGATAGCTTTGGGGTCCTTTTAAGTAAACAAAACTTGAGCCTACCATTGACATTGGTATTTGGTGTGTAATAAACAGGGGAAGGTCGTGATCCTCATTCTTAGGCTGTGACCATCTCCCAGTACACAAGATCCATGTGCCGTAGTCCAGCAAAATAGTTAATACTACCTCTGCATCTAAAGAAGAGAACAATTTACAGACACTTCATCCTGAATGTCATCGTATTGCATGAAACATGGAGTGTAGGGATGGGTGAATGTAAGTCTACCAATCTTTACTATGAGCAACTCGGTTTCTCCAGTCCCTTTGTCCATTGTCCACATAATTTGGCTTAAAATCTCTCCCTGAATCTTGGTCATTTCACTATAAATGGCAATGTATGTTTTCTTTAAAGTATAAAGGCCCTGAGTGGACACAGTGACACATAACTGTAATTCCAGTGAATTGGGAGGTGAGGATAGGACAGCTTCAAACCAGGAGTTTAAGGCATCTGAGAAACATGGTGTCATACCATGATAAATGAATCAAGGATATATCCATACATAAATACATTCATACATAGATGGCACAGCATAGCATAATGTTTCAGATTCAGTGTCAAGGTTTAGGCATGATTTGACTGTTGTAGAATATTGAGTCTAATAACCTTTCTCTGTATTTTCCTTTTTCTTAACTTGCATTAGGTGTTCTGGTATTTATGGTGCACTAGCAATCAGTATCATCATTATCCTCATTATCTAAAAGAAATTATGCCATCCTATGAGCTTATATAATTAAAGAATGATGTGGCCTCAACTCCTTCCTTGACATCTATATCCTATACAGGCTATAGCCAGCATACAATAAAAATTTGCTTGTGATTTCTCTTATGCGATAGTGGAATTGGATAAAATACATTATTTAAACATCCAGAGAGTTAGTGAGAAATCTGTGGGGAAACAGGATTTGAAGAGCAGTGGGAAGCTGACAGTTGACAGTTATTCACAATAAGTGTGGCTAGTCTCCTGTCCTCTAGAGTGAGCACATGGTCATATTCACAATGAGTGTGGCACATAAACCAGGAAAATGCAATGTTTATAGAAATCCCACCAGAAACGAACACACCTGCAGGGTTAGTGCACAATACTCTACATGTTGGATAGGAGAACTGACCTTTCCAGGCAGACCAGTCATTGCCATTGTTCCCTTACTTGAGAAAAGTCCAATTGACATTTGTACCATGAATTTTCCTGTGTGAACTTATTACGTCCAATAAAGACTAGAGAGCTTGCACTTAGGAGATGGCTCAGAAGGTGGGACATTGGCTGCCAAGACTAATAACCAGAGTGCAATCCCAGGATCTACAATGTGGTAGGAGAGTCCTGTAAGTTGTCCTTTTCCTTCACACAAATGCTATGCCATGCATGCACAAGAGCACGCGCGCACACACACACACACACACACACACACACACACACGAATAAAAAATAAAGTGCTTAATATTTTAAAGGAACTGAAGATTTTATTTAAACTAGTTAGAAATACATTTCATTCTAATATTAGTCTCTGTGTGTATGTATGTGTGTCTGTCTGTCTGTAGTATGTGTGTCTGTAGTATGTATGTCTACGCATACAGAATATATAGCTTGGATCTCTGCTTCATCTCAGTGATATTGGGCAAATTTAAAAAATAAACTTTCTTTTCTTTTCAAGGGCGTGAGAATCTCTTTCTGGATTCTGTCTGCACACTCTTAACCTAAACATCGGTTACATTAATGTCCACCTACGTTTCCTGTAAATAAGCACATAAATTTAGAAAACAAAATGTTTCCCTACAAGAAACATGTAAAGAAGAAAAAAAGAAAGAAAAGTCTTTAACTATAAATAATGAAAATTAAAATGTCGTCATTTGAGACAAAAGAAAATTTTAAAAGTGTATTAAAAACGAAATGAAAGAAAAACATCCTGTAAGCAAATGAATAAATGTCAAGTGATTACCAAGATGGAACATGGATGGATGAATATAGAAAGAGATAATAAAGACTCCAGTATACAATTAAGTGAATAGGGTTCAGTGAACTGGCATACCACGTACCTATAGAAACTAAGTTCCCATAAACAAGTCAGAACATAGCCAACATTTCAGATGTTACATATCCAATACTAAGAGACAAAATATAGAAGCCAGAGTTAATCCACAAATCTAGAACCCAGAAACAGATGGTCTCAGTCTTGAAAAGAAAAACACAAAACTTAGTTCTTTAAACCTGCTCACTATGACTGCAGTGAGTCAGAGACTCAAGCTCTGTGCTCTGACTACAGCTTCCATCTAACACGAACAAAGGAAATCGGCATCCAAATTCACATTTGTTCATAAGGTTAAAAAAAAAAAATACATCGAGAAGAAAAAAAGCAGTCAAGAAACACAAATTTCTAAAGTTATTACAGAAATAAACTTTAGGGCACTTCAGGTTCCATATTCTCTGCTGCTAGGAGTCTCAGCTGGGGTCACCCCTATATCCTTCCACAAGCCTTCCCATCCCAGGTCTCAGGTTTGTCCCAGAGACGGCCATCACACACACACACACACACACACACACACACACACACACACACACACATACACATTTCCCTTCTCTCTCCCAGCCCTCTTTTCTGCTGTCTCCACTCTCCACACACCTGATCCCCATCTCTGTTCACTTCCCAACCACTCTGCCACCCAGTTAGTTCCCTTTCTCTATCCATCTCCAACGTCTATTTTATTTCTCCTTCTGAGTGAAATTCAAGCATCCTCCCTTTGGCCCTCCTTCTACTTAGCTTCTTTGAGTCTGTGGATTGTAGCATGGTTATCGTGTACCTTATGGCTAACTATAGGCAGGACTTTCAATAGAGGGAGGGGGACACCAGCCCACACACAAAACCTCCCACCCAAAATTTGCCCTGCACGCAAGATGTGCAGGGATAAAGATGGAACAGTGGTTGAGTGTAGGAGGCCACGGCCCCTCCCCTGGGCTACCCGAAGCCGAACCTTAAAGATGGCACCTGTTGGCTATGGAGCTTGTGGTAAACAGGTCCATATTTGGTGGTGATATGTTCCCGCTCTTCTGGTTGGCTGAGGCTGTGCGCCTGGTGAGGTGACGTGGCCTGCCGCGATTGGAGTGGATATGAGAGTATAAAAGGGCTTATACCCTGGGGCTAGAGGGAGATGAAGAGGGAGATGAAGAGGGGGATGAAGTGGAAGATGATGAAGATTGTTCAAGGTTCCTGAATAAACTGCTGAGAGAAGAACTGGTGGTTGCGTCTTCCTTGCTGGTCGAGAGAGGACGCAACAGTTGAGGGAATAGTCAATTAAAGACTGGCCCAACTTGAGACCCATCCCATTGGTGATAGCCAACCGTATCTCTATTAATGATTCCCTGCTGTGTTAGCAGACAGGAGCCTAGCACAACTGTCACCTAAGAGGCTTCATCCAGCAGCTGACAGAAACAGATGCAGAGACCCATAGCCAAATATTAGGCAGAGTCTTTTGGAAGAGTTGGGGGAAGGATTGAGGGAGCCACCGGGCACAAGGACCCCACAATAAGACCTACAGAGCCAACTGACCTGGGTTCAGGGGGGCTCACAGAGACTGAACCACAAACCCAAGAACCTCCTTGAGGTGGACCTGTGCAGCAGATGTGCAGCTTCGTGTTCATGTGGGTCTCCTAACAATTGCAGCAGAGGCTGTCTCTGACTCGGGCTTGGTTGCCTGCCTTTGGATCCCTTTCTCACAGCTGGGCTGCCCTGCCTGGCCTCCGTGGGAGAGGATGTGCTTAGTCCTCATAAGAATTGATGTGCCTGGATGGGTTGGTACCTGGCATGGGGTGGTGAGGGCTTTTCCTTCTCTTCAGAGAAAAGGAGAGAGGTGGCTGTGATTGCAATGTAAGTTAATGAAAAAAGAAAAAGAAGAAAGCAGCTTAGGGAGGAAAGTTGCATTCATGCAATAGAAAATATCAGCACAGAGAAAGAAAATAGTAAAATAAGAAAAAATAAAAATCTAGGCATCACATAAAAAAGGTAAAAAAGTGATATTAGATACATTATCAGTTGCATATAAAAATTAATTAGACATATTCAAGCAAATTCTTAGGTTGGATTGCCTTCAATATTTATAAATTATCAAAAGCGGGTGTGCAGTGCAAGGACACAATTGTTAGGACAGAATGATGATAAATTACTCCAAACAAATATTGACCAAAATAATATTTAGTTTAAATGAATAAAACCCAAAAACGTTAATAGGGTGATAACATGATACTATTAAATAGTAAAAGAGGTAATACTGCAAGACATCATAACAATCATAAGAATAAATATATATGAAATATTTCCTCAGACTCATTAGAGCAAAACATAACAAAATAACAGGGAAAATGATAAATCCCTAATACTTAAATAGTTTTCCTCTTATTTCTTCCTAAAAACATATAAGCTGTTTGAAGAGAGTATATGTTTAAGCAACACAATTAAGGGCTTTTAATCTAATAGTTCTATGTAGAACCAGACACACAGCAAATACCAGACTCATGAGCTGTTGTGAAGGAATTCTGAATCTATCCCAGATGTCAATATAAAAGTCATAGTGATAACAGTGGAGACTTGTGCCACCTCGGATTGAAAGGCACTGGGAGTTTGAAATGGAGATTCTCTCTCTCTCTCTCTCTCTCTCTCTCTCTCTCTCTCTCTCTCACACACACACACACACACACACACACACACATCTTTCCCAAGTTGCATGCAGCATTGTGACTATAGCACTGAAACAGACCTGTGAGATAAAACGACCAAAGACTGAAGAGAAGAAAGGAGGTTTTGTAGTAAATGAAAGGATAAAGAAAGCACAAATCAAGTCAGCTTAACAGAGCTGTGGTGAATGAAACAGTCATCTCAGAAGAATTAAATAAAAATATATAAGGTCTCTGACAGCAGGACTGCCATTTCCTAGTGGAGTTAGGGTGTGGTATATGCTGTTTTCAAACTACTTTCTACTTTGGAAAGAACCAAACAAATTCAAGAGGATTGTATAAAGCCAGGATGAGTCCAGTGGTCCTGTGCTTCCCCTACTCAGTACCTTCCTTCCCTTTGAAATGGACAGCTATATGAGATTGGGCTCCTTGTGTCTTAAAAAACAAACAAACAAACAAACAAAAAACCATAGGGTGTGGTGATTAGTTATCAATACTGAGTTCATTTCTCAGGAAGAAGATCAGTCAATTTAATTTATCTTCTTTTGCCACACATCCTTCTCACATTCCAACTTCTCCAAAAAAAAAAAAAAAATTAAAACAGATTTACAAAAGGCAAAGCAATAACGGTCTATGCCAAGAAGAGTCAATAAGCAAGATGGTTGCTTCTCTGCGAGCCAAGCATCATGGGAAAAGTTAAGAGATGCTGACTTGAATCTAGCTACCCACAGTCATTGGGCGCATTTCGCCATGTTCTTCTAACTTAGAAATGTCTTCCATGTTTCTCCATTTCTCATAGGAAGTTCTTGCAGGTGCCAGGTGTTAGCGATGTTTTAAAATTGCACAGATTTAAGACACAGGTTTTTAATTCTGAAATGATTGAGAGAATATTGTTGCAGCCTTTGGCTAGCTTTTCCTTTGTCATCCACAGAGGCATGTAACTATATTTAAATTAAACACTTTAGCAGTTTTCATTCCAGTGGTATTTTTTTCCACCACATCCAGAAAGCTTCCCCTTTTAGACATTAAAAGTTAACGTCCTAACTTTCTTCCATACCTGTCCTTTAGGGGACCTTAAGAAGAAAAGTCTAAATTTTTTTTCACCTAGTTCAATGGTTTACAACCTTCCTAAATCTGTGATTCATTCACAGTTCCTCCTGTTGTGATGACGACCCCAACCATAAAATTATTTTGTTGTTTCTTTATAACTGTAATGTTGCCACTGTTGTGAATTGTAAGCATCTAGTGTGCAGGATATCTGAAATACAACCCCAGTGCAAGGGTTGTTTCAAACACACACACACACACACACACACACACACACACACACACACACACACACACACACAGCAAAAGCATCATAACCCACAGGTTGAGAGTCACTGATCTATCGTCTTCATATCATTTGGGACTGCTGAGCCTGTCCTCAACTCTTCTACACCATTGTGCAACACTGATTAAGTACAAGAACTAAACGAAGAATTCTATATGCTTCTTAAACCACCCTAGATTACCAACTGAAAAATATATCACAGAAAATATGCGACCACTAAACTGTTTGTTATATAACATGCCTATAAAAAGAAAACAATTTAGATTTGAGTTGATAGGTTGATGGAGCCAAACAAATGCCTGCGTGTCCTTTGGGGTTATTCTCTTCAACAAAGTCTGTCATGCTCGATAAGTTCCAAATGACAGTGTGGGAACATGTGAAATTGAAATTAGATTGTTGGAGAAATATGAGAGGAGACAGGAAAAATCAGAGCATGCTCTGCACACACTATTGTTTTCTCTGTTGGCCACATGATAGAGCTCCTTCTTAAACTATTTATTCTTTAATTGCATTTTACTAAGTTAATAACCAGCTGAATAAGTCCAATACATTTTGAGAAGACATAATATATATAATGGAATGCTTTTAAGACATTAAATATATCACAATAACACCTCATGACTCAAAACAACTTAAATAACACATACCCGTTTTTCACAGCATATAAATATGGTGCTGATGCTTCTAAATATCCATCAGTCAATCATTTTTTTAAGGAGTACAGCTTTAGCTAGAAATTATTGTTGCTTTTTTTCTGGAGGTTTCTACTGTTACCCAAATCTATTCTCAAATATGGGGATTATGTAATTCCTGTAACCTTAGAGATGTCCACTTGAATCTGTCTGAAGTACATGTTTATGCCACAATGCCATGTTAATAGTCAACTCACTTTTTTTTAAGTCTTTAGAAGCGGACTCTTCCTTCTGCAACTGGAGCATTGCCAAGTATTCAGAAGGCCCCACCTCCCAGGGCCCCTGAGAAAGCAGAGAACCATGGCTGCTATTCCTACATAAATAACTCACATGAAAAAAATGGCAGGAAAGCTTCTATTAGCTGACGGAGTTCCACACTCCAGAAAGCAAAATTGACTACAGTTTTACCTCCCTTACTGCAGCCCCTAATGGTCTGCTGAAATGCCAGCTATACCACCTTGTGTCTGTGTGGTGTTTCACATTGGGGTCCGTTATTCTTTCCAATTAGTGATGAAAGTAAACATCACAGTGATTCTTATTTGTTTTCTTTCCAGAAGAGTAATCTAAAACTCTGACAGAATTACATAATCGTGGATTGAGAGTTCTAAGTTAAGTTTTTAATTCTCAGCTCAGGGCTACTTTTATTAGATCATTAAGTAGTTGCTCTTATAAACAGTGGCAAATAGCCTACATATCAAGATACAAATTAGAAAACTCTTCAACATAACCAAGATTGAAAGATTCATAGCAAGTGATGTTTGGACAATTAATTCACATTCATACTCATCAACCCTTTCTTTTTCACCTAAACAGAAGATCAGGACATACAGAACTACCTTATGCATTAGAAGTATTTTACAAATAAATTTCTCTGTATTCCTCTACATTTATACCACTTTAACTTCCTGTTTAATGAGACATGACACTTGTGTTGCTTTCCGTAATATCTCATCCAACATCTCCAGTGACTGTATGAAATAGGAAAGCATTAAATCTGTTTTACAAGGGAGTACCTTGGCCTGGAAAGATTGAGAGACCGGCTCCTCGGATAAGAGTTTCACTGTCTTTTTTTTTTTTTTACACAGGATATTTCCCAGCATTGCCAAGACAAGTTGCTATACACATTTACTCTAAGAAATTTGACCCACATGGTGGAACATGATAAGAACAACAACAACAACAACAAATAATAACTATTGGCAACACACACAATACCAGGAAACATCACAAATAAAACTTCTCTTCAACCTTGTTGATTAGCTTTCTTCAAATGCTTCTTGTTTATGTGTAACATTTGTCTCTATCAACATAGATATCTGCACTAATAGAGGTAATACCTCTCGCTCACCTGTGTCTTTCCAGGACAATTATCATTGCTTTTCTTTTTTCTGGAGGCTTCTGTTGTTACCCTTAATTAAGGTCAATAAATAACCAATGAAGTATTAGAAGAAAACCAACAAAATTTAATATATTCAATTGATTTAAGACAAAGCTTTAGCTGGAAAAATTAAGCATCAAAACATAAGCAGCCAAGGTGAATATCCTAGCTGACTGGGAAGGCAAATTATCCTACATTACTCTTAACCTTCTTATTATTGAACTTTTTGTAATAAAAATTGTTTCTACAGTGTCTACATTAACTTCAAAATACATATTTGTTATACCACTGTTAGTTATTAAAATAGAGTTACTATACTCCAGAGAAACCACACTTAGGCCTCAGAACGTAAAAGTTAAAATGTGTGCTATTATACGTTATTAGAGATGAAAATGAATGATGACCTGCTGAGACGAAGAAGAAAGAAGCACATGACCAGAACTTCCATAAACCACTTTTATCCTTGAGTTGTGTAAATCCTCCAAAGCCCTTCCATTCATAATCACAGAGTGACTTTTCAGCTTCAGATACCACCAGCAGAGCGAAAGCACAGGTCTAGACCTAATCATTTTCCCTCTAAGAACAGCTCTGTAGGATGAATGGGAATGGGAAAGAAATGTGATCTGCAATTGATCCCATTTGGATTGAAATTAAGATACACTATGTGTTAAGAGTCAATCTCAGAGCTTAAAGGACAAATGCCTCTGTGGTTTGCTTCCCAGGGCTTCTCCCCTAATGCATCACTGACAGCAGGCCAGCATCTTAAGAACTGTGTGACAGTGCTGATTCGCCAAGGATAGGGCTAGGTTTTGAACAACTGCTTAAGTCTGGAACAAGCTATTCTGAGGATGACAGTCACCGGTGTGCCACACCACTTCCTCAGTCTTTAAACTCCAACTTGTGAGGTCACAGGGAGAGGGTCATCTGTGTTCAGGTCTTTCATGGGTCTGGGTAAGGGTCATAATCAGTGGCCCTTGGGTCAGTAAGTGCTAGAGCAAGGGCAGTTTTGGAAGCAGGTGACATTCAGCATTACATAAGTCAACAAAATGGAGCAACATAGACCAAAAAAGTATATGGCCCTGTGCCTGCCCTTAAACAGTTTTCTGAAATCTGTATGCTGTTTTTAGTGAGCACACACATGCAATTTTGCTGAAAGCTTCAGTAACATTAATCAAATAAGCTCCCTCATCAGTTTTCCCAAGAATCTTAAGACGAAAAAATGGCTCGAAGAACCATACATAGCTTTCCTGCTGACATGTGGTTGCTGAATGTTTTATGAACTGCTGCTAACGACCATAAGTGGATATGAAATACATTTCTTTAAGTTTTTCATGATCCTATCTCCCAAGTCAAAAGTTGAAAGAGAATGATATAAAGTTCAGAAAGAGGCACTGATTCCATATGTAATTGGGTGTGGACAAACAGCAGACTAGCAGAAATGTTTCACATGACGTGATAAGCCATAATACAGGTAAGCTAATCTACCTGATTCTGGACCAATTTCTCTAGCATATAAAAGAGTAGTAACTAAAATAGCTAACAGCGTGATGTAGGAAAAAAAGTATTTTCAAAGTGTTAAGATAATAATCCTAATTGCTGAGTTCTCTCGTACAGGCAAGTTAATAGATGGAGATGCTACAGTAGGTCTGAAATAAAACTTCTTAGCCATCTCTGTGATTTACGTTGTCTTGAAATATCCTTTCAATGACTCTACTGTCCGAAAAGATATTAGAAATTTTTTGCAGCAGCTTGAAACAAAATGGGAAAAAATAGGTTGACATGGTTGGTAGAGCATCAGGCAGCCATCAGTCACTCTGCGTTTGACTGAGCAGCCTGCTGTCACTTTAAATGCTAAGCTGCTTTCTAACAACCCTTGCCCTAGAACCCTGGGGAACCGTTCATGTATGGCATTAGCTTAGTGTTTCCACATGTTCCCAAGGTCTGTTTTCTCTTTTGAACAGAAATCTAGATAGATAGACTGGCAGACTGGCAGGCACACCCTTTCCACAGTATGGGAAAGCAATTTACCAAGGGTTACCAAGTGAAACTTGAATTTTCTTGTGTTTGGTAAAATGAGAAGACAAAAAAGTAAAAAGAAAAAAAAAATAGAAGAAAATTAAATATTAAATAAAATGTATTCTTTTTAAAATTTTGTGTCTTGGTTTTTAAAATATCCTTTATATAAGCAAAGCATTCCAGTGGAAGAAGGCAGTTACTTTATTTATTAATTTATCCTGATAAATAAAAAGCTCAGTTTTATTTTTTTTGTGTGTGTGCCTAGGAAAGCCAGAAGTCTTAAAATCATGGGATTTACATTTCACATGGAAATAAGTATGTCACCCTTGGAAAAAAATACATTTAATTCAGAGTATCATAGTAGTGATAGCTTTGCTCTGCCCGTATGTATATATCTTCTCATACTGGAAACATCTTAAGAGATTTTTATCAGTAGTAGTTTTGACTCTGTGTACCTATGTGTGCTGCCTGTCTCACCTTTCCCTCATCTCCACCACAGTGGCAAATATTGGCCCATATCTCCATAAAGAGAAAAACATTTTCTAAAGTAGAGGGAAAAGGGAGCATGGGTAAGTCATAACAGGTTTCTCTGGGAAAAGTCTTGAGGGTCCTAGTTACCTGGCTTTGTTTTAGTAATTATTCAGAAGGTGGCCTCAGGATCATAAGAGTGTCCAAGGCAAGTTCTTAAAAATCACTAGAAAATGACTCTAGTTACCTCATTCATGTTTGTGCAATAAGTTCTCTATGTAGTTTGGGGTTTCTTTTCAAATATGTGAAAGGCAGATGATGTTCTAAAGTGGTTACATAAGCTGGCTATATATGAGTTTGTTTAGACTTGGATAATTGTCACATACAGAGATATAGACTTCAACTATGTCAGGTCCTGGAATGCAAAGAGAAATAATTCAATCTCTTATTCTACTGCAATTTCTTTAAAATTGTCTTAATTTCTTCCTCTAAGAATAGTATAGTAATCATATTTGTCCCACAAGTCTCAGACACAGACGAATTCATTAAAGTAATCAAAAGTTAAAGTGCTTTGAAATTGTTCATCATGACTATGTTTCCAGGAACGTTCTGTATGAATAATTCCTACGTGAATTAAAAACTACAATTACCATCACTGACCATTCCAATTGATTTCCATGCCTGAGCCTAATATCACAACTCACTTAATGCTTGTAAGTACAGAGCAAGAACCCCTTTAAGGCGAGGACATTACATAGGAAAGATTAACACTATAGATACTTCAGGGGAGACGGGCATCAAACCATAGGCCTTCTTCTTAAAAGCTTTAGACTTTTGAACTTGACCGTCAAGTGATCTCTACTAAGACTAGATTCTCCTGTTTCCTTTGAATTATCAAACACATTTCTTTGTGGTGGTTAGAATATGGTTTCTGCCATACTCTCTGGCATTTGACTACTTGGTTCCCACTTATGTGACACTGTTTGGATAGGATTAGAAGGTGCAGTTTTGTTGGAGGAAGTACATCACTAGAAGTGGGCTTTGATGTTACAAAAGCCAAATCATACCCAGTCTGTGCCTCTATTTCCTCCTTGAGGTTTGCTGTGGGCTGTCAGCCGCTGTCCCACAACCTCTGTTCCACCATCACTGACTAGTGTCCTTCTGGAACTGTAAGGCCACATAAGTCACTTCTTCCTGCCTTAGTCATGTGTTCTATCGCAGCAGTAAAAAAGTGCCCAAGACATCGTTCCTTAAGAGAATATTTTAGGAGTTAAATAAAGTCATCAAAAGACAAAACTATTTCCTAGAGGTCAATTTCAAATCACTATCTATCTATCTATGGACTATGGGCTAGAGAATGTTTCTTACATTTCTAAAGAAAAAAAACTATTTTGTAATTGTACTGGTTGGTTCTGTTTGTCAACTTACACAGCTGGAGTTATCACAGAGCAAGGAGCCTCCCTTGAGGAAATGCCTCCCTGAGATCCAGCTGTAAAGCATTTTCTCAATTAGTGATCAAGGGTGAGAGGGCCCCTTGTGGGTGGTGCCATCCCTGGGTTCTATAAGAGAGCAGGCTAAGCAACTCAGGGGAAGCAAGCCAGCAAGCAGCACCCCTCCATGGCCTCTGCATCAGCTCCTGCTTCCTGACCTGCTTGAGTTCCAGTCCTGACTTCCTTTGGTGATGAATAGCAGTGTAGAAGTATAAGCTGAATAAACACTTTTCTCCCCCAACTTGCTTTTTGATCATGATGTTTTGTGCAGGAATAGAAACTCTGTGTAAGACAGTAATGTTAAATAATATGTTAACAGTACAACTTCAATATCTAAAATGAAGGTGGAGAAAATCTTTCATGTGAGCTAAGTCGATGGCTGCTTTCAGGTGACAGTAATCCAAGTTAGCTGCTGGAAGAGAAAACATTTGCTAGGAAACTGGCAAAAACATAAAATACTGAGGATCTGATTTTACACTTTGCATGTGGACTGTCTCTCACAGCAATGTGATGAATTGGCGGTCCATTGATGGGTTTCCCAGATATGACTGGGTCCTGAGGGCTCCGACCCAATCCGTGGAATAATCTCATGATCAGCTCATTAATACGATTGCTTCACTGGACAGATAAAAGTGAGGGTTCATAGGGGAGTGTCTTTGAAGAGGTGACTTGTCCACTGCTCCCCCCCCCCCGCTTCCTGCCTTCCAGGATTAAGCATCCTCTGCCACACATCCTTATTGCCATAGACTGCCTCTCCTCAGGACCAAAGTTTAGAATGCAGAGGACCTTGACAGAAACCTCTGAGAACATGAGCTCAAATATCTTTTTTATTTGCTTTGCTTCTCTCAGGTGTTTATCACAGTAATAGCCAGTTGAATAAGAAGGCAATTATCTATGGTTTCCCAGCCCAGAATAACAGAAAGAAAAGGGAGAGGCGTAGAAACCATGCTAATAATAGCACAGTTATACAATATATTCCTAATTAATATATTCTTGATATAAAAAGTGATTTTTTTAACCATAACTGTATTTTATATCTAAAAAATGGTTTTGAGAAATTCATATTAAAACATGAAAACCTAGCTTATCATTTTAGGAATATAAGAAATCTACTCTTGAAGCTGGACAGGTGACTCAGTCATTGAGATGCTTGTTATTCCTCCAGAGGGCTGGATTTTGGATCCCAGAAATCATGATGGGTGGCTCACATCCTTCTGTAACTCCATCCCCAGGGATCAGATGCCTTTGACTTGTATGGGCACCTTTACACACACACACACACACACACACACACACACACACATGCAATACATACATAAAATTAAATTCTTTTAAGACATAAATCTATTCTTAAAAATATACTGTTTCTGTGCTAAGCCACAGTGGTGAACTTCAAAACCTAGTAAAGCATATATCTTTTATTCAGATAATAGGTTATGGTATACACACAAGTAAAGAAATAGATCTGACAGATACCAACTTAAGATCAAACTTCAAAAACATTGTATTAGGGCCAATCATCTATAAACATAACAAATATCTGATACTTTCTAAAGCCAAAGTTTAATTTTAGAGAAAAGTTCCATGTGTTAAATTCCCAGGACTTCATGAACTTCAACTCTTGGCTAAATGTAAGAGCCATGTCTGAGAGATGAAGAGGACTCTCGTGTTCTGCGGTGCTGTTAAGTAGAGACTAGCAGGTAATGGCTTCTTGCTTATTATTATTTGCAAGGATATACTTGGGCAGTATCGTCAAATCACCAGCCACACTCAGGAGATTGGATATATGGGTCTAAAGAAAAAACTTTGACTAGAAGTATTCATCTCACAATTTTGTCAAATGTAAAGTGAATTTGCATTACATTCTCAATGTCTAAGATGGGGAGAGATGTTATATAATGCAAGGGCAAGGATTAAATTAGTCTATAAAGTACAGCATGCAACTTGCACAGTAGGCACACGTCTTCCCTGAACTAGGAAACAAATCCTTACATCCCACAATGCATGTAATACATATAAGTGGGACAAAAATATTATATAAGTCCCACTTCTATTTTGAGATAAATTTTTAATAGTGTGAATTAATATAATATTTTATATATTGTTCATTAATGAGCAAATGCATCTCTAATGATAGAGGACCATCAGTATATTTTACTGCAGAAAAAGTCCCTGAAAATTACTGATCTAAATTATTCTAGATTGGTGCTAAAGTCTAATAAATAGTAATGTTGTTAAGAATTTTGAAGTAGACTGTGACGGTCAGTCTTAGAGAAAACACTTGACTCCCGACTCCCTAACATTCTTGTTATAATCTCTAAACATAGGTGACTCTCAGAAAAAAGTGAGGGATCTTTGAGAAAGGAGCTTGTATCATCTCCAGGATGGAGAAGGGACAGATTTCTCTGTCTGGTAATGCATTAAGAAGGGTTCATTGACTACTGAAGAAGACGTATCCTACAACCTAGGAGGTGAAGGACAGGAAGAAGTGCATTGTTCATCTTCAGAGAAGGCCAAGAAGAGGAGTTATTTTGAAAATTGTTAAATGAAAGAAAATAATGAAGGCTTTAGCCCATCCTTTTATAAAATAAAATATAAAAAATATAAAATAAAAATATACCGGGCAGAAGTAGAACAAAATAAAGGAAGAGTGAAATTGTACATCTGCAGTTTAAAAATATTTTACAATTTTATATTTTCTAATTATAGCATGAATTCTTCTCATGGTCTTGCTATAAAAACACTTAACCAAATGTACAATGGCATTATGCTTCCCAAGGAATTTCGGGCTTCATGCTTTGAATGGTTGATTTTATAAAGATAAATAGCTCTACTATCTAATTTAAAATCTCTTAAAATCTATAGCTGAGATTAGGTCTCTACAAAGATGGCCCAAGTGAAGAACTGTTGGTAAAACTGTTTTTCTTTTCAGTGGTTAATCCATCAACTCTGAAAAAAAAAATCCCTCTGAGTTGATAATGTTTCTTTTTTTGTCTTGCCAGTAGAAAAAAAAGCCAAATAAAACACTGTATCCTGCAGGCCTCCTGAAGGATGTAAATGAGGCTGACCCATGTCCTAGTCTCATCCCTGTGCTTCCTAAAGTCCCTGTAGCCATTCAGTTATCTAAGAGGAAACTGTAGCTCCTTTTCTCAGTGTTTTATGTGCTATAGTATCATGTCTTTAAAACTGTGTGAGCAACAGTAAAAAGAAATCTCATTCCTTATGAAAAAGAAAACATTAAGATGAAACTGGTCACATCCCCTGGACATTTGCCCACAATGTTAGCACAGGAACATTGCTTCTAGCTGCTGATACTATGCCATTCAGGGTATTAAAGGAGTTATGTTAGCCAGAGGCTCTAGAATCAGTAACGTGGATTTAACATGAAGACAGCAGAAGAGAGAATGGGGGGAGGGAGATGGTGCAGGGAGAGAAAGGGGGACGTTGTGTCATGATCTCATGTCTCACACCCAAAGCTTTACCACACCACACATGAAAAAAGTCAACAGCTTCCAAATAGGCTACCGACCTCAGGCTTAACCCTGCTACTTTGTAGTTACCAATGATTTAAACTCCTGGGCACTCAGTTTTCTTTTCTATATATGCAAAATAGTAATAATAATAATAATGAACCTAATCAAGTGAAACAATAAAGTTGCAAGTGTGATAAAGATACAGAATAGTCTATTACACAGTTACCACTCATTTGGAGAATTTGAAAGGTCATTGATGCCACAAAATCTTCATGTCATACACTGGGTAAGCACCTAATGTTTCTATATTACTCCACTGAATTTTCACTTAGACACTAAAGTGTGTGCTAACACCCTTAGATTCTTAACAGAGTAACTTGGAAGAACTTTGCTGTGGGCCCAGAGACAGATATAAAATAAGTACCCAAGGTTAAGTGTGAACCTTGCCCTCCCTCATGTCTTTCATCTGCAGCCTGCAGGCGTCAAAGGGGATATCAAGAGACTGAAAACCATGGAGTGCTATTTGGAAACAGCAACCTTGTGCTGAAATAGTTGGTACCTCAGTCTCTGAAAAGCATTCATATAGATGGTTGCTTCACAGGTAAAGCTTCTCTTTGTTAAGCAAAATGTTTCTGTATGAACACAGTAAGGTGAACTCTACCGCTCACATGTGGTCCTTCATCCTCTCTCTCCCTGCCTAAGGATCTTAGGATCCACAGAGAAGATCTGGTTCCTGCCTGCTTCTTAGGGATTATTTCAAGTGCTCTAAAATTGCCATACACTGAAAGCCTTTTTGATACAAATGCAGTTAAACCCTCTTACAGTCAACCTGGATTCAGAAAATGAGTTTGAGTTTCTCTGAAACTCTGGGCCCCATAGGGCCTTATAATGCTGACATACTATCTCCAAACCAACCAAAGTGCACAGCTATCTTCTCTCTCTCTCTCTCTCTCTCTCTCTCTCTCTCTCTCTCTCTCTCTCTCTCTCCTTCCCTCCATCCTGACCTCTGTTTATCTCTCTTCCTCCCTCTATGTCTCTCTACATCTCTCGTCTCTCTCTCTCTCTCTGTGTCTCTGTGTCTCTCCTCCCTCCCTCAATTCCTGCCCCCCCACCACCCTGTGCCTGCCCCAAGGTCTCTACCCCAGGGCCTCACATATGTTAACCAAGAGGGAAAAAAAAAGCCTGAGAATGTCATCCATCCCTTAACAACACAATGAGTGGACAGTCAGGGAGTAAAAGGTGAAGTATAGGCCTGAGAGGCAGATGGAAGGTGACAGGGATAAGTACCATCTGCTGTGTCTTCCTCTTGGAATTATAAAGATGTGATTATGGTACGTCTAGAGGTCTTGATATGGTTCCCCTGCTCTGCCAGTTAAAGACAGAAAAGGCAGGGGAAACCACAAGTGCCACAGGTAGCATCAGAGAAATCTGAAAAACCTAAAGCAGCAGACAGAATCAGCAGTGGAGAAAACCATTTCTTGGGAGTGAGAAAATACAGACACTCAGCAGACATACAGATGAAAAAAAGGTCCTCTGTGTGTTGGGGGGAGGAATAAAGGAGAAAACACAGAGGGCAAACAAGAAGAGCCAAAAAGGCCAATGTCTTCTTGAGGGTTGGTTGTGTCTGTTTGTTTTCTTTTTGTTGTTCTTGTTTTGTTGTGTTGTGTTTTATTTTGTTTTGTTTTAAGCCTCTAATGACTTTTCCTTCCCTAAGCTAGAATTGGTCAGTTTGAAGAGACAAGACAGCCAATTAGCCCACAGCTGTCATGTATGTGTATCTTAAGCAGTCCTCGAACCTGTCCATCTGCAAGTCTATCTGCAGGGACTTCTTGGCTAGCAGGAGAGAAAAAACACGCCTACACAGCCTTTGTTTTAAGCTGCCAGGTTTTTGTCTCCAGTCAGGAGGACAAGGAATAAGCCAGCAATCTTGGAAATTCGACTCCTTCATTGCCTAGCTGTGGCCCTTCTCTCTATTTGTCTGTCCACCAGGCTAGCTGTCTAACTCTAAGTCTCCCCTATCTTTACAATTCTGGGAAAAAAAAGTCTAACTGTACTTAAAAATAAAAATCTAGACTCTACAAATAGGAGAGAACACACACAATTTGTCTTTCTGGGTTTGCGTAACCATATACTTAACTCAGTGTAATATTTTTCTAGCTCCATCCATTTACCTTCAGCTTTCATTACCTCACTATCTCCACAGATGAGATGGAATTCCACTGTGTGTTAATGTATCACACTTTCATAATCCAATCATCAGCCAGGTGACATTTAGCTGGTTTCTATTTTGTAGCTTTTGCGAGTAAAGTGGCAGCCAGCACAGTTGAACAATCATCTCTGTAGTAGGGTATTGAATCCTTTGGGGACTTGCCAACGCATGATATATCTGGATCACAGATCTCCTTTTGGCGTTCTGAGAATTCTCCACACTGGTTTCTACAGGGCTCTACCCTCTCTGCAGTCCCAACAGCGAATGTGGAGTCTTCTTTCTCAAGACCCTCGCCAGCATTGGTGGCCAGTTGTTTTCTTGATCTTTGCCCTTCAGACACAGGTGAAATGAAATCTCAAAAGTGTCTGTGCTTTTAATATGCTCCTGAGCTACTTTCTGTCTGTTTTAAAATAATTTTTTTTGTTCAGACTTCTAGCCCATTTTTTAAATTGAGTCATTTTTTTTCCTTGATTCTTTTTTTATTTTTAGTTCTTTGTATACTCTGGATATGAATTTCCCAGGAGAAAGGCAGAATCATGGAGTGTCCCTAGCCTGCCTAGCATGTAATCAGTGCCTTTTGGAAGAAGCTGGAGTTATTATTCCTTATAGTTCAACAGCAAAGCTCAGTTAAGTCAAGGTCAAAGTTGCTGTATAGAAGATTGATGGGAACATTTAATAAAAGCATTAAGGCTATTTGTTTTTGCAATGTGAAGAGAAGTTCTTCCAAGAGCAGACAGGCCTGGCTTCCCACTCAAGACCATTTGCCTCATCTCACAGCAAGTTCATTAGCTTCCATGGAACTCCATTTCCCTCTTAAAGAAAAGGCTGTAACACCTACCTCAGTGGGTTCTGATGTCGAAAAGATTATGTTTGCAAGTCACCACGTATGATAGCATAAAACATGTGCATTAGCAAGACAGGTAATAACAATGCCAACCACTGTCGTAGGCAAGACAGCCCGGTCTCAGCCTTTCCTATCCCCATCTGGAGAAGAGTGAGCCTCAGACCCCACTCCTCCCTACAGGGTCTCACTTCACACCAGTCCTGCAGACCCTGATCACTTGCTCACTGCCCATGGAACCAAAGTGCTCTACTGAGATTGGCTCTGGAAATGTGTGAGTGTTTCATTCTTAGTCACTGGCATCAGGCTAGTAATTTTAAACCTGTACATTGAAATATCACACAAAACAACTGTAGAAAGCAGAATGGCAATTCTTCCAAAAATTATCTGTGCTTCTGTTTTGTTATGTCTAATCTATATGCTCTCCAATTCTATTCCTGTTACTAGGTATGTGTGCAAAAGAACTGAAAACACGTAGTCAAAAGTGAACATGCAAGTATTCATTATGGTATTATTCACAATAGCCAAATGGGGGACAGACTTCAAATGCTTAACAATAGATAAGTTTGCTTTACTATGTGTGTATGTGGGGTATGCATGTGCACATACACAGTGTGTTATGTGTTTGCATATATGTGGCATGTTTATGTGCCTTTGTGTGTATGTTGGTATGTGTGTACATTTATGTGTGGTGTGTTTGTGTGTGTATGTAGTACATGTGTGTATGTGCTTATGTTTGTGTATATGTATGGGTGGGGTGTGTGTGTGTGTGTGTGTGTGTGTGTGTGTGTGTGTTCATGTATGGTGTGGTGTAGGCTTAGATTTTTCAAAGACTACTTTAATAAGGGTTCTTAAAGGTTTCAACCTCCCCTCTAGCCTACCCATCAAATATAGGGGAGAAAGATGGTTAATAGGATGAAGGGGATGTGGACCTGTTTAGAAGTAGTTCATTGGGATGATTCCAAACACAAATCAGGAACGGAAGTCCAGTCCAATCAGCAAATACCAAATATGAACCAGTAGCAGCAGCAGCTCGATCCAGAAGAAACCATGAGTCTCCCCCAAGTTGGCATGCATTCATGGAAGTGGCAAGACGAAGCTGGAGTACCACAAGAAGCCCTTTGGCGCATTTTTATCTAGAAAGTTTCTCTAAGCAAAGATCAGCAAAGACCAGCAAAGTGTTGTAAGTCAAACTAATGCAAGAGTGCCCTTGACTGCCTGTTGGGCTCTACTCACACTCTTTCCAAACATCTCGAGTCCTCTCAAGCGACTGCCTCAGCAAAATGTGCCCTGGAATGTCTGCTTAAGCAAAACATCCTCTCATGAGACAGTCGCCAGTAAAACATCATGTGCCACAACAAAGTCCCCAAAGAAAACAGAAATTTCCACATTAGTGGTGTGTGTGTGTGTGTGTGTGTGTGTGTGTGTGTGTGTGTGTGTGTGATGAAAACATCATTCAGCCATAAAAAGGAAATCAAGTTCTACTCTACACTGTATCATGAAACTCCAAGTTAAGTGGAAGGAGCCAAACCAACATGGTTACATATTACAAAATTCAATTTATTTTAAATTGCCAAGATAGATAAATCCTCAGAGACAGAATGCATACTAGTAATTCCCTGGGGCTGGATGATAAAATGATTTTAACTAAATGTGTCTGGCATTCATATAGCACTTTGAATGTGGTATATGCTGCTGAATCAATGTCTTTTTATATCAAGTATTAAATTTTTTGTAAGTTTTTTTTTTAATTTAAGGATATTCACTAAAGTTGATTATTTAAAAAATAAGGTAAGGTAAATTTATAGCATTTATATACTTATTAAAAATACTAATGGCTTTTGTTTTCACAAAAATCTTAATTGACACTATTCTTAAAGCAGAAACATTGGGTAGGCAATGTCACTCAGTCCAAGTATTTACATACTACACACACACACACACACACACACACACACACATACACACACACCAAAAATTGAAAAAAGAAATGTGTTTTGTTTTTAAATTTAGTTTAACATATATTTAATTTTAAAATTAATCACAGCTAGAAGAGTTACCTCATAAAAATAAGTCAGTTCAAGGTGAGGGAATGCTCCAAAGTGGGTCACACTTAGCAAATTTGCATACCTAGATGTATGATTCAGTGACATAGTGCTGCATCCAAAATGGAGCATGTGTTCTTCTACATTACAGAATAGTACATGTGTGGCACCTACCTATTATCAATCAATAACTCAATAACTAGAACTTACTGTCAAGATCTGATCTAATGGTGCTACAGATAACCAAGATAACTCAGAAAAAGTTAGCTAGGAAATTTATGTCTCTCCCAAAAAACCAGTTATTCTTACAAACTGTGTGGATTTCTCCTTTAATATTTTTAAACACTTGATTCAAACCTACTAAAATTCTTCCTTTGGGAGACTTTATAGCGTAAAAATTCCCAATTCTAAGAGAAATTTAAACTGTGGGTCTGCACAGATCTTGTAGATGGCTTCATATTTTGACAATAAAATCAAACAGTGCTTCAGAATTTTTCTAAACCAATTTTCAAAATACATTCTGCAAGACCACACATTTATTTTGATCAGCACTTACTCTGCCACTCACCGTGTAAATGATGGACTCTAGCTGCTATGCCATTCTGACAGTCCCCATTAGGTCGCATAGCACTCACACCCACCTGATATCACAGAAACAGTTGGGACACTGAATCCCTTTTATTTTCATCTTGACAAGGGACTGTGTGTGACCCCATCTTGACAGTTCACAAGATACCATGGCTCTCTGAGGTGTAAACAATGTTAACAACCAGGCCACTTCATTCTGGGGGTTCTGCTGCCTAAAATCTTTGGTTCATCAAAACAAAAATGAGTGACACTTTGAAATGTGTATGGAGACCTCACGTGTATGGAGAGTGTAGAACCCCTGAGCTCACTACAACCAATGGCACCCAGTCTTCCTCATTCACTGTCCAGGGTATGTGATGGTGTGATATACACCAAGCCATCTTCATCTATACCCCAGGATGTGTGTCTGACATGCTGAGGGTTAGTGTCCAATCAGTTTCTCAGTGTTACAAAGTTCCATTCCTTCCTGGAAATGAAAATCAACATTTGTGCAACTTATAACCATGTTTCCCACTCCAGCAGACAGAATGTCAAACATCTCTGGGAACAAACTTTCCCTTTAGAGACCCCTATTCCCTTGGATTGCCCAAGTGATACAGAATGAGTAGTTTGGGTGGTCCCATCACACAAACTGGCACAGCTGATTTTGATACTTATTTTCTAAGTAAGTAGACCTTACAACAAATACTATCTAGAAATTTTTTTAGTTTTAAAAAAATTTGTTTCACTGAAGTACTTTTAAGAATAGGTGGTTCACACTAAATACATTCTTATTATATTTCTTTTTTTTGTTGGGGGGGGAGGGTTGAGACAGGGTTTCTCTGTGCAGTCCTGTCTGTCCTGGAACTCATTCTGTAGACCAGGTTGGCCTCAAACTCAGAACAGCAATTTTAAAAAGGAATTTTGGTGAGACATCATGAGGAATAGACTCTGTAGGCAAACATGTGGTCTAGTCAAGCATCAAACTGAACTTTGATATTTCATGATTTCTGAAACTTTATTCAAAGATATAAATTACATAAAGGGTCTGAGTAGCTATAGAAGGTGTATTTTCTGAGGGGTAGGAAATATGTTCTTTCCTAAGGTCAGACAGGTGGAGTTGTTTACCCTGCACAGGCTCTCTCAGACATGTAGGTTTCTAGGGGGCATCTGGGAACTCTCAGGCCAGGAAATCCGTAGAGACAGAGTTCACATCAGAGATGTTCCTTCTCACTAGCCACGCCTACCTGGAGCCCAGAATCAGGCCATTGCATTGGCCAGCAATAGAGCAAAACCTTTTCTGATCATTATCCACTTACCTTTAATTGACTAATTAACATACTCTATTATGAGAAACAAAAGGAAGAGAATAAATTGTACATTCCCTTTCTCAAATCCCAACTGTTGTCGTGTTCCTTCCATAGAAATTTCACTGCTGTTTTGTAGCTTTAACCCTGTGACCTTCCAGTTCTTCTCTACCCATGAATTTTATCTGAACTACAAATTGTGGACTTTAGCATTACTTTTTGGTTGGTTTGTTTGGAGTTTGGAGTTTCTTTGAAGTATAGTCTTAATCTATAGCCCAGGCTAGTCTACAATGTACCATGTAGCCCAGGCTAGCTTTGAAGTCATGATTTCCCTGTTTGAGCCTCTTGAATTTGGGGATTAGAGTTATATACTTACACCCTGGGAGTTATGTTTTGGTTGGGGTGTTTTGTTTCCTGTCTGTTTTGTTTTCTTATGGCACCAGTGATTGGAACTTGAGCTTTGCACACACCAGGCTATGCAGCTCCAGTCCTTCCTGTATTTTTTTTTCCTTTTCAATCTGGAATGTTCCCACTGGTGAAGTGTTCTCTGCTTATGAACACGCCTGATGTTGTTCCTCATCTTACAGATTTCAAACCTAATAGGACAGGTTACTCCCTCAGATTGACAAGGTTCACAAAGGTTTGTCACCATCATTAATACAAAGCTAGTCTAAGTCAATAGACATATTAACCAAAATACTTTAAACATTTCCTAGTCACAGCCCACATCTGAGCTTACTATTTCTGCAACTTTCTGTCCAGCTAATGGCTGTGCATATTAATCTCACCCTCTTGGGCTGTCATTTAAAATAAAGCACTTCCTCTTAAGAGTAATATTTTAAGTCCTCCATCTACGAACTAATGGACTAATACATTTATAAATTCCTCCATTACAGGCAAATAGATGGCTTCGATGCCCAGTTGGTCTAGACACAACCAAAGCCAATAGTACTAGTGACATAGTCACTGAGCAATCACACAGTACCGCATCACAAAGGCAAAAGGAAATGATCTTTGTGTCTTCTAATCCCAGGGGATTGTGGTTACATATCCTATCGTGGAATGTGAGAAGACATAGAGGCAAAAACCAGCATGAGCATCAGTCGACTTACGGTGCCAATGTCTGCTCCCCGCCTCCTTTTGTCTGGAGAAAGCCACACTTCTTTCCCTGTGGCTGTGTTTGCATTTTCTCCACAACACTGACGTCATCCTCTGCATAGTTGTTATTTGTGTATTTGCATTCATTCATATTTATTTATTCACATCAACCTCAGGAGAGCAGTGGCTTTGCTGGTATTATTTGCTACTCTCCCTGTGTTGACCTTTAAGCACTCACCTAACATTCACAGAATAATTCAGTTAACAATTTAATACTGGGGAATAATCCACTTTCCCTCCCCCAATTTTGTGATATTAAGCTTATTTCTTATTTTCCTTCTAAAAATGCATCCTTTTTTTTTGAATTAAGTTACTTTTCTGTTTATTGAAAATCAACTCAGACACACAAAAGGGTGACTTTCAATATCTTTTTATATCCTTGTTCACAGAAGTCAGTTCTCAATTATTTTTAACTGTATATAGTTATAATTGTACTGAGAGAAGACTGAAGGTCACACCTCTGGCTTCCCGCCAGATTTCTTTGCAGCACTTACCCATCATGCCTCCAACTGATGTGTATCTATGGTTTACTCTGTACCTCACCCTACTACATGAAAAATAAGTTTAAGAAAATATATTTCTCCTCTCTGGAGTCTTTGCTCAGCAGGGAGGTGTTAGAAAACGTCATGTTCATTCTGACTGTGTCAGGAACTTGTTGATATCTCCCAAGCTGACTTCTGAGCAAATAAAGAAATAGAGGATTTTTAATAAATGAATGGACTTAATACTTGAAAATCCCGTATACATATGGAGTCCCAAACCCAGACTTATTCAAGATGTATCTTCTTGAAACTTTATGTCAGGTAGGAAAGTAAACACTGAGGAGTACAGGCTTAGCTGTAACCCTGCCTGGATTTGAATCTCCAGTTCTCTAATTACTGTACACTGAACCTTAAGCAAGTCAGTTTATTTCCCAGTTGTTTCTTTTCTTCCTCCCCTGCCCCCCCCCATCTGCACATGAAGTAGGGGTATGGCTATAGCTCTACCTCAAAAGTGTTATAAAAAGCAAATGTCACCACATGGAAGCCAGAGGGAATAATCAAAGCAATCCTGAGAAAAACCCAAAAAGCTGGAGACAACCCATTGCTTAATTTCAAAATACATTTCAGTGGTTGTATAATGTTGTAAAGCATGATTCTGGGCTGCAACAAGAAACTGTAACAAACAGAATAGAGCCGCTATCCTGGAAATAAACCCAAGTATTGGCCTGGGCAATGATTCCCTGGCTAGGTTTCACAAGGCCCAAGTGAAAACAAACAAAAGATTCTGCTCAGCAATGGATAACTGACAGAATAAATACAGAAAGGGGGGGAGGAGATACAACATTTGCAAAATGTATGTCTTAAAAGAGACCAATGTATAAACTGCATAAGAAACACAAATGACTCTGTAGCAAGACAACAAGCAATACCATTTAAAAAGATGCAACTGATCTGGAGACAGCCCTCCTAAGATGATACATAAGTAGCCATCAGATTCTAAGATGATACATAAGTATCCCCACCATTTCCAGTTGCCAGAGAAATGCAAGGCAATGAGATGTAACTTCTCTCCAAGTCAAATGGCTCCCATAAAATATTAGTAAAAGCAGGTATTGACAGGGATATAGAAACATCCATTAGTATAGATTCTGGAAAATAGTAGCAAGGTGAATTAAATGGTTGATAATAATAGTACCAGCCATTCTACTTTGGCCTGAGTATCTACAGGAACTGCAACAAGCATATAATGTATGTATTTGTTTTTCATGTTCTTCTATTATAATTCATAAGATTGTGTTGCCATCAACGATGAACAGGGGGAAAATGATATTTGTAAACCATGGAATGCTTTACAAAGAACATGATGAAATTCTGTAAAACTTAGATTGTGGTAGGGGATATTATGCTAAGAAATCTAAGTTAAGCATATGAATAATGTAAGATCTCATAAACAAAAAGTCCCTAAAAAGTGGATTTATAGGACAGAGACAAGAATGTCACCTGCTAGAAGCTGAAAAGAGATAAACAGAGGAAAGCACTGATCAAATTGTACAAGATTTCAATTACACTGAAGGATACTTTTACGGATCTATCACACTGCATGGTACCTAACGCTAGTCATAGTACACTGCATATTTGATAACTGTTAAAGAATAGAGTTTAAACATTGTCACCACTGGAAGCAAGCTGACACCAGAGTGAAAGGTAAAGAGATTGCTGTGAGTTTGTTCCAAGCTAGCTTCAGTTACATAGTGAGTTACAGACCAGCTTGAGTTAGAGAGAAAACCTGTATCAAAGATAACCACAATAAAATTTAACAGTAGTCATTAAGTTGGTGATGGGCTGTATTGATAGTTGGAGGTTAAAGAGTGCTTCCTGTTCTTGCAGAGGACTGGGACCAGAACCCTATCAAGTGTCTGTAACTCCAGTTCTAGGAATCTAGCACCCCTTATGGCCTCTTCAGGTACTGCATGCATGTGGTGCATATAGACAAGCAGGCACAGACACATAAGTATGTAACCTGATGAGTAAATTGGTCTGTTAATTGCTTTGATTTACTCTCACATATATAATATATGTATAGATGAAAAAATCACTTTGTACTCTATAAGTATACTCAATTATTATTTGACAATCTTTTTAAAAGCTAAGAATTTAATAGTACATTTGACCCAAACACCTTAGATGGTGTTTTCTCCTCCCTCCCCCACCCCCACCCCCATACCCAACAACTGTGCTTCTGCTTATCTGTGTGCTAACTCTGGGCCTCCATGATGACACTGATGGAGACAGTTGCTTTTGGAAACCTTGAAATATGGGATCTGAGGAAAGACTTTTAAGTCATTGGAGTTGTGCCCTTGGAAGGTTTAGAATATCACTCTCTCCTGGGCTTCCTGTTTAGTAATATAAGGTCTTATACACATACTTTAGCTATAATGTCACCACCCAAGACCTTTGTCAGGGCCAAGCCAATACGGGTAGCCTCATTTTGGACTCTGAATCTCTAAATCAATGAGCTAAATTTATTTTTCATTGTAATGATAACTACCTCAGATATGTTGCTCTGGTTTTGAAAGCACAATTAATGCATTATATAGAAAATTTCTTTATTCTTATTACTGTGTGTGTCTCAATATGTTCAAAAGCAATTCCAAAGCTGTTTGTATATTTTTTTCCTATGTTGCCAACATCTACCTATTTCATTCACCTTTATCTCCCCTGATAAACTCAGATCTGTCTCCTGAATATGACAGGAATTTAATATGCATTTTTAAATGGATTTAACAAAACCAACACATACATAATAGCATATCTGCAAATTATTTTTGTAAACTGGAAATTGATTGCATCATTTCCTTATTATATTAAAGTAAAACTATACAATTAGAGCTTCCTTAAAATGCAGATGATAAAGTCTTTCAAAGCTAAGGATTGCTCTTGTGTCAATCAAAAGTTCTGCTGTGTTCAATACTTTCAAATGTGCTGCTCTGTGGAAATGTGAGTTATAGCATTAGGGCTTTGAAACTCGATCCTCTCCTCAACAGCTACATTTAAGGCACAATGTCTCAGAGCACAAAGAGATCCCCTAAAACTAAGGCTCTCACATCAGCTCTTCTTTCCTCATCAAATACAACTTTTATCTCTGTCACAGGATCAACCTCAGATTTCATAAGGACAAACAGGACACAAGGGAACAGAAACATACTTAAAATAACTCACAAAGCAGGGAAAAATAATGTGTCAGGGCTTAGTTTTTGTCCGTCCAGTTTGAAGTGCCTCCTGATAATTATAACTGAGCTAGAAACAATAACATGAGCACATCCTGTCCAAAGCTTGTAATTACTATAACAAATCAGGCAGGTATTGTCCTTGTAGAGGTTGGAATCCAAAAACAAAATGACTTAATGGGGAATACAAAACTTAACTAATATTATGATAACTGGCCTGCTACGGCCATCAGCACAGCTCACTGGGCACAAAGCAGAACTGGCATTTTCCTAATCTAAATTCCAAAGCTGGCATGTAAGCCTGATATATTGATGACGGGAAAATCTCAGCCTTCTAACTATCACTTGGAATTCTCATCCTTTAAAGCAGAACATCTGATAAATCCCCGCCTTACCTTGCTTTGGCTTCCTGATAATTTCATTTCTCGGAGAGCTGAGGAGGCGAGAATGGTGAAATGGTATTTTGAACCTAATTTTACTAAATCCATTCAAGTCAAAGGTGATGTTCAAACTATTTAATAAGCAGTACTGAGTGGGTACCCACAGTCTCTGTGGCTTTCTGTGGCCCAACAGTTAGTCCTTGAGCTACTTGAATGGAGGATGGGTGGGACATAGGAAAAGGAAATGGCCTGAGTATCCAGCAAATTGGGCAGGGGCACCAGAGTGTTTCAAGACAAACGGGATTAATCCAACAGCACCCCAGTAGCTGAACAGCAGTATGACAGCTTTGTATGTATCCACTGCTTAAATTGTAATCTGTCAAGTCCCCATCACATAATGCATATCGATCACCTGCAAACTTTTAAGTCTTCCAACCCTCCTCACTTACTACTTCAGCCTCCTGCACTGGTCCCAGTAACCCGTAGACAGTTTCTTTAACCACAGATCTTATGATTTTCAGCCCCCTAAAGTACATCCTGACTCTTCTTGCCTTCAAGGCCCTATTATTAATCCATTTAATACTCTCGTTGCAGAGTGAACTTGAATGAATTTGATACGAAATCAAAATCTCCAGTATATTTCTGATGTCTTCAATACGAAGCCAAATAAGCTTTGCCGAAGTATTAGGAGATAGTTTTCAATTATTTCATCATTTTTAAAAGTTTTGTAAATGTTTTTCCTTAATTGCTTGTGTGTGATGTTGTTATTGTTGTTGTTGCTGCTGCTGCTGTATATGAGTGCATATGTGTGAGCACGGAGCATTGAATTCTCTCAGACTTGGAATTACAGGCACTTTGGGATATTTACCTTGTTAATGAATGCTGGGACTTGAACACCAGTCTTGGTCATGAAGTGAATGTCCTTAACCACTGAGTTATCTCTCCAGGCCCTGGTCCAATGTATTTTTGCAAACTCTTTTCTTGCTATTTCTTCTTATTCCATCTACACTAGAACTCAAATGAACAATCTATCTATCTCTAAATATAAAACACACTTTTGAAATCCTGAGATTATTTTTCTGCTGTTGCTTTGGTTGGAATGCAAAAGCCTTCTGTGTGGAAACACTTCACAGAACACTTTGAATGTAGTCTTTGCCTGGTTTAAAGTATCTTTTTCCAATGGCAACTTCCATACTGAGATGGTGAAATCAACATCTCTGTACAGTTTACCATGTGATGACACATGTATCTGCTCTCCTTTGTAGACACTCCTCAGGAAGGATCCAATGGGGTTTTATTCTGTATACTGATAGCTCTTAGAAATAATGTGTATGCAACTGCCACCTAATAGCCATTTGGTAGATGAAGAAATGAATATTGCATGAAACAGGAAAACAGGTGAAATGATAAAACACTGGCAGACAGGTTCTCCTCTGAGAACTTACCTGCCAAGAAAAAGAACTGCTTTTCTTGCTTGCTAAAGGAGAATATTCTTAGGTTTAGTGAAAGGTGGATCTGAGTGGTAGTACAGTAAGTGATCAAGGTAGAGGGGACTGAGAGTCCATAGACATAACTCTGGACTTCAAAGGCAGCTTAAGCTAGAGTGAGAAGAGCTAAAGAAGCTGTGATCAGAAGAGAGGCAGTACTCTGGACTGGCCTTCTGAGGACCAGAATAGGAAACAAGAAAGTCAAGCAGAGCTGAGACTTCAGCCATGTCCACAGCAACAGTAACAAAGAGCTTAGATTTCAGTGGTGTCCACAACAAGAGTTACAGTAAGCTGAGATTTCACAGTGTCCACAGCAACAGTAACAATGACCTGAGATTTCAACAGTGTCCACAGCAACAGTAACAATGACCTGAGATTTCACAGTGTCCACAGCAACAGTAACAACAGCATAGAACTTTGTTATCCAGAAAACAGGGGTTTGTGGGGATTCTATTGTTTGAACAGTTGCTCAGTTAGCTATGCATTGTGTAGTGGACTTCAACTAGGAGAAGAAAGGCACACAAGAAGGATCAGGCCCAGTCTGTGAGAAAGCACTAAAACAATGCTATGGGGTGATTATGGGATGGAGGAGGTAGTGCTGACAATAACAGGACTTAAACACTCCAACTAGAAAAGGAACTAAAAGCAAATGACTCTGCTGTGTTTAGACCAGGATTGGTCCCCACCCCTAGGAAAACTTACTCCACGGAACTGCAATCGGTAGACACTGCTGTGAAGTTCCTGCAGCATCCTTGGAGTCACTAGAGGAAGAGACACATGTAAGAAGGGAAAACACAAAAACCTATGTCCCACTTTAAACAGCAGTGGAAAGTGGCTTGAAAACTAGCATTTCATTGTGCACTTTCACTATTTCTTAGAAGTGAAAGAGTTTCAGAACATAAATGAAATCTCATCAGTCTTTTGCTGTTGAAATCTTTGGTTGGCTTTTTGCCTATGTATCATTTTAATTTTGCAAAACTGTGCAACTCTCCTTAAGTCTTTGGAATCCTCTCTAATTAATTTTATAGAACATTGATTAGTAGAAGTTGGACTAGTATTTAAAAAAAACAATGTTTTGTTTTACATTTTAAAAACTACAGTTCAAGTTTAAAAGCCAAAAGCTACAAACAGAAACTATGACAAGGACACAGGAGCCCTCTGTTTATTTAACAAATTTTCTTTAAAGCTTAGGTTATAGAGAAAACAATCATTTGAAAAATGAGTGATTCATCTTCCTCCCATTAATTTAGTGATAGAATAAGTAACCAGCTAATTAAAAGTTAATATGTGCCAGGCATGCAAGCACTGGCCTTCTATACAGCTTACAAAAATGTAGTCTATGCTACATTTTCTGAAGGAAAGCATAGTTCTAATGAAATTAGTCATTCTTGTGCAAACAAGAATGTTGGGATAAACATTCCTTTACTACCAGCCATAGTATGCATTGATAAAACTCTTGTTGGAGATCAATATTGTGTTATTTTTTCAAAACTTAAAATGCCTTTCTTGTTAACTCCACTTCTCTACATTATTCTTTACTAAAAATTAGGCAAACACAGGAAGACCCCCCAAGGCCATGTGTAAAAATGTAAAACTGTTGCCAACAGTAAGGACTTGGATCATCTTTTCTCATGCTGTCACTTTAAGCATCAATTTAAAGCAATAACCTTACCTATCCTCTACATCACTGCCTCTTTTCTTGACTGTTAGGGATTAATCCCAGGAACTTTTCCTGCCCTCTAGACAAGGTCTCTGTCGGTAAGTCACCCATCCAGTAGATGTAGGAAAATGCATAGCGAGTGGAGACTGTGTGGCATCTAGGCACAGCGGGCCAGTCCAAAGTGCAGAAGCTTCACAGAGTGAAGTCAATAGGGTATGTCCCTTGTCACTGGTGACCATGTTCCTTGCCCCAGAGTGCATTCATGGCACTCAGTTCTTGGTGTCATCAGGGGCCATGGCTGTAATTCTGGCAATCACTTTAGGTGGCTTAACCTCCAGCCTCACCAGCCTTCCCTAATTCTGTGCAATAATCCTTCTAAGCTGTCCCCTCTGCCTTTCAACTGCCCAGAACGTACTTCACTGTATGCAATCGGGAACCTCTGATAACATAATCCTATACAAGAGATGAAGGTTTCCACCATATAGTAAGTCTTCTCCCTAGACTTCAAACACTGGAAATACTGAGCCCAAGTCTTGTCATCTACCCCATCATTCGATGCGATGCTTATGGTGTTTCCAAATTTTCTACCTTGAATGGTTTCTGGATTACAAAATTTAATCCATAAAATGCACAAAAAAAACCCACAAAGCTCATTTCCATGAATGCCAAAAATGTTAGCAAGAACCAGTAGAACAGGCATCTTCTACCCATGGTGGTGTTCACACACCTCTTCAATGCTTGTCTTCCTAAGAAATGCATTTAAACTTCTTGCTCCCAACTCTCTCATCATTCTAGTTCTAAGAACACCAGCATGCCTGTCAACTTGCCCTGAAATCTGTCTTTGTAGGAAATATCCTATTACTCCTGAGACAAGAGACATTTTTAAGAGAGTTTAGAATTTGGACTCCTTGCGTACTGTGAACAGATGAGAGAGAATAAACAGGGAAACAAATGTCTATAGCTCTTCCTTGACTTTTCCAATGTAAACCATCATGGGCTAGAATGCAAAAACTATTTTAATTCCAACATCTCAACATGAGTTCTGAAAAGATGTAGATGTCTTTGGATGGTAGGGATGAAAACAGGAGACTCTGCCTTCTGTATAAGTTAACAGTGTTGTGAGTTTGCATGCCTTGTAGCTTCAGACCTGCCCAAAGCAAGTTCTCAGACATCAGTTCTGTTCATCTATTTCATCTGTTGCCCTCGACGGTGAGTAGCCATTTCTTCCCCAGAGTTTTCATCATGCTCTCAGAACCAGCCTTAGGTGACCTCCAGCCATTTTTGGGGAAAAAGTGATGCCTGAAGGATCCTGGATCATTTGCATCCATGGATACAGGACCCTCGGTCTGTTCCTTCTCAGCTCTTGGTGTGGGGACTGGACAGTAACAATTTGTAAATCCTTCAAAGAAACGTGAAAATCAGAGAAACAGCTATGCTAGAGCCTTGATGGTTCACAGATTAGAGGCCTGCCATTAAGAAGTGCCTGGCATCGGGTCAGAGAGTTGGAGCCATAAACATTATCAGCTAACACTGAGTTTCCTGGAGCCGCAGAAAGAAATGAGTTTGTTACTGCTTCTGGTATTAATCATAATAAGTGTTTTATCTAAGCCTGTCATGTTTAGTTTCTCAGTGCAATTTACCTCTCAGGCACACTGTTCATGGTATCAGCTGGCCTTATCTTTTAACTTATAGTCTTCAAGTGCCTAAATGTATTTCCTCCAACATTCCCACAGTTAACACGGCAAAGTCAACATGTGGTATTTTAAGACAATGCTGTACCACATTATGAAAGACAGAGTTACTGAGGCCAGGAGGATCCTAGCACCTGTTGAAAGCACACCAGACAGCCCAATTCTTTGGCTAATTGTGATTTTTAAGTGTGGAGTCCAAGTATGTGCATTAATATATTCATTTATTTTATTTGTTACCTTTCTCAGGAAAACAAAATAGAGATCCCCTGATCCTATATCCTCCTTATGTTTTGTTATCTGACACTCCTTAGCCAGTGTAGTCAAGTGGCTGTCAAGAAAGGGACTGTACAGGGAAACTGTGATTCTACAAAGCATTGACTAGCAGAAGGAATACAGTCAGTGAGTAAGAGGTGCAAGACAGTAACAGTGCAGAGATGGACATTCTGACAAATGTGTCATGAGGGGCAAGTGTAAACTTAGTCTGCAGTTCACATAAGAGAAAGATGTGTCCCTAGAAAGAAGATATGGCTTGAAGCCTAGGCAGCTAATAATATTCCACTCTGCACAACCCTATTTCATTGTAGTCCTCTTATGATCTGCTAATAATCCTTTATAATTAAGCTTCCAGGATAATATTAAAATGTAATCCACATGAACACCAATCGCAGTGTCTTTCAAGGGCTGAAGTGGTTCTTGCTTCGGGCCCTGCATGACAATCACCAGGAAGCTTTAATTTCACATTTTTAAATGGTTTGCCCCAAGATTTAAAGAAAGTTTATGACTTACTTCAATCCATAAACGCAGTTGAAATAGGCCTCAGTTAAACCCACACTGTTTAAAGTTTGTCGAAGGTATAGGTCTCATGACTTCACGTTTTTTTCCCTTGTTAGAGCTGAAAACATCTGCAGCATCATTAGGGACAAGAGGGAGTATACCCATCAGCAGTACCTATTGGAGCATTCATAGTAACAGAAGCTGTTCATACAAGGCACTGCAAACGGATGGCATGGGGCAATAAAAATGTGATTATTATATGTAAAATTAAACCCTATTCCCACGTTTGAATGTAGTGCTTAGAATATTTTCATTTATTCTCTTTTAGCATATTATCCTCCCTCAAACCTTTATAAATTCATTTTTGCCCAATAACTGAGTAATAATCAATAATAATTACTAGAAGTATCATGTTCGAAATATATTACCGTAACAGATATAGTCATATATTCCCATACATATTGCTTATGAACATTAAATCTACTTCAGAAAATCCTTCCTAGAATGTTATGATTATTGAGGCTAGAGTTAGTACAGTTTTTCCAAAATACAGTATCTTTTAACCTGATAAAATTTAACTTATAACAAAAGTATAAGTCAATTCATTAACCATACACAAACACAGTGAGTGGGGCCAGAGAGACCATCAGATAAGAGAGCAGTCTGTACTGATTCTTCTCACACATGGCAATAAAGGAGCTGGGGTGACAGCCACAGTGTTCTAATTTAAAACCATGGTTTTGTCACTTGTAAGGAAGAAAATGGTCAATTATTGTATAATCTTGTAAACGGTTTCATTTAATTTATAATCCACATATAACAACGTGGCATTTATGCAGACTATGGTCAATGTCAGTACGGAGTAGGAAAACGGTATGTTCTCAGGTACAACACAGTGCTTTCATTGTTTTACCTAGACTCGTGAACTCCTAGGAAAAGGTGATTTCTCCTCAAGTAGCTATTTGGAGAAGATTACCATCAGACAGTTGAGCAAATCCAAACAACTCTGTTGAGGAGGGAAGTTTATGTAGTTTTAAACAAAAGCAATAGACAAAGTTCAAAAGGCATACATTATGGGCATCACCTAAACCATCTATAAAAGCTTACATCCGGACAATAGTGACAACGACCTTGCAAGCTTTCTAAGAAATACTGAACGAGAACACGCTTACATCAGGACAATGGTGACAATGACCTTGCAAGCTTTCTAAGAAATACTGAACGAGAACACTTCTATTTTTATAGATGTTTTATATAATATAATCATAAGCAGGAAGATTATCAGCCTAGGAACTCCTAATGGCAATACTTATCATACGGTGTTAATGTCACGCCAGCACTGTGACAGATGTTGATGACGTTTAAAATACTCTAAGGCTCTAGAGATGTGGTACGGTGAGGAAGAAAAATAAGAAGAGGGAAAGATTAAACTAAACACACAACACAGAACTCAGACGCAAAGGTTCTTGGAGGGACATGATGTGAGCTCTGGAATTAGCTAAATGGATGGAACTGGACATAAGTGTAGAGCACACACTTTCTGGAGATGTATTCGACTAAAAGATTTTAAAATATTGTACATGTAGCACAAGATAATCAGTCCAAGGCAGTATTCAGTTTTCAACCCAACTGCAGTATGGCAATTTTATAACAAAATTAAGTCAAAAGTCCAAACCGCCCGAAAACACACCGAGGGGACCATCAGAGGCAAGACCTAATGGAAGATTGACTAACACGGGTGATTCACACATGGCCGAAGGTGGCTGCTATGTGATGTGGTAGTAATAGGCTTAGGATTTAGAGTCGAAATGCCTGCCATCAAATTCCAGATTGGTCACTTCCCAATTCTATGATCAAGACAAGAGACCAAACCTCTAGAAGCCTTAGCTTTTCCACATGCAAAATGGGTTGCTTAAGAGATCAGATGTCAAAATACCTGTAAGCTATTGATTTTTTGTACATGCACACATAGTCATATGGGTTAGTCATTTTATACATCATTTCTAGAACTTAGCACATTCTTTAAAAGTCCATCCCAGATTTCAGCACCCCTCGATCTTTTGTGGCAGTGTAGCTGTCCTCAGCGAGAGTAAATAGAAGGGCAAGGGTGAGGATTGCAATTTACAAACGAACCAAATACTTATAAGTGTTGCCCCCTGTTAAACACACTTCAGAAGATGTGCCAACACGGTCAAGCTGCATATGTTAGCAGGACATTATTTCAGTTAGAAAAGGAGGCTGCTGGCGGGCGCTAATCAGCAAACACTTGGTCTTCTCTGCCATGTGTCTCCTATGGGTGACATAACTGCCCTTTCCCACTAAGAGCTGATGATGACAATCTTTCTTAATAGAACAAGGTTTGTGAGCTGAAGCTGGGTAAGTGAATAGAGTGAACATGAAGATAAGGCCAATTTCACTTCTTTACCTTATGTTTCTTCAGCCACTGGGAAAGTGACTGTGAACCACGTGAGTGTGCTGCTATGCAGCTGTATACCCTTTGCCTTGCCAGTGTTTCTCCGGGTCCCAAGTTGCTCCACACCCAATGCTCTTGTCTTCTTGCCCCTACTCTGGACAAATCTTTCCCTCCATCGCAGACCAGCGTTGGAGTTGATATGCGTTCCTTGACTGCTGCAGTATAAAATGAACTCTGTCCCTCAAATGCCTCTGGCGTTCTAACCTGCTTCTCTGTGTCCTATTCGCTCACAACCAGTCTTAGATCAGCTGCAGACATTCAATACTGTGGTGATGTTGACAGTTTCTGGAATTTGCTGGTTGTGTGCTCTCTTCTCACCGAAAGAAAGTTTGCTAAATGTTCCACTCAACTTATTTTTAGGTGTTTCTACAGTATAAAAATAAATGTTTGTGACTTTTAAATTTTGACCTTCAAAATGTTTAACCAACTAATACAATTACCAAATAATACCAAGTACAATTTCAAAGTGGCTGAGTAATAAACAGCACTTACTAAATAATGCTTCTCTTCACAGTGTTCCTTTAGCACAACAGTCCCACGGAAAGGCTTCCTGGTATATTTCTCTGCCAGTTCTCAAGACCTTTACTGATATATTTAAATAAACGCGTTTATATTCTGTCTAATTGCTTTCTTTCCATTATGGGTATATTTTATATCACACTTTTAAATTCTAGTTTTTACAATTATTTATTAAAATTGACACTGGGTTTCTTTGCAAATTTGTTTTAATATGATTGACATGGTAAGTAGTATTCATTGCTCTCTTTTTGGTAAGTAATGTAGAATTTAGAAGTAGGTTTGTTTCTCTTGTGATGCAAAATCAACCTTCATTTCTCCAACTACTAAAGTTATCCTTGTGTTGCTAACGAACTGAAATTTGCTTCTTCATCCTCTGTATTCATTACATTAAATACATAGGCAACACAGAATCTACTCTAAGTATTGAGACACTTGTTTTTAAATGGTTGCATATTACATTACCAAGAAAGCAGCAAGAACATTCTAGAAGCCATGTCAATGATCATAATTTAATAAGCTTATAAGTAAGAAAAATAAACGTTAAAATACTAAATGGTAAACAAGCAAAATAAATGATGACAGTATTTATGCTTAGTTCATCCATGCAAGTCTTTATCATCTATGTAGTAGAATATGCTTGCCACATAAAAAGCTTTCACAAATAAACAAGAAAATGTTTTGCAACTGTAATGAAGCAGTAAATAATAGCAAATAAGCAAAAAGGTCAGAATAAAGCAATAAAACAATGACAAACTTTATTCACTCTTAAAGTCAAGCAAATAGAAATTCATGTATATCAGATTCAAAACCAACTAAAGGAATGACAGGTGGCTAGTGGAACAGGCCAAGGGAGAGTAAAACTGCACAAAGGGAATGAAGACATAAATGCATGTGTCCCCTTTAAAAGGCAGCTCAGCGCTGGGTGCATAGACACAGATATCATCCAATCTACTCATTTCACCTCTAAAAATTTATCCTGAGAAAATAATAAATCTAAAAAGAGTAAAATCAAAGAAGAGTTGAAAGCCTAATGTGTTGACCCAAAGGCTGAATTTTTGTGAGTGTATCCACTTGCAGTAGAATGTACTTGAAATATCTAAGCAATTAATTTTCAGGATAATTTCTGAGAACATGTTACATTAGGTACTATATAACCCAGTTAAGAAAATCATACGTTAAACTGGTGGAGGCTGATCAAAAATAGAATTCTATTCATTAACAGTCCTTATTTATTTATTCTTTCTATTCAGCTCAAGTCTCCCCCCCTCACTTTGTATCTATTTTTAGTTTGTAATGTCATTTATAATTTTAAATACAAATATTAGCCATTTAATAAATGGGATATATATTTATTTACTATATAAAGCATGTTCCAACTTCTAGGTAAATCTCCATGTGATAGTCCCAAACCACGGAACTTCACAGGGGATAGTTGATTTCAAATTGAAAGCATCTAAATCTTGCTCCCAGGGTTCTAAAGTTGCCCCACTACTCGTTGGCGGAAAGAGACAAAGTCCACATAGAAATTGGTTTCCTCGTCTTACTTCTAACCAGCAGGTATGGTTTCTTTGAGCATTCTTTATGCCTTGGACAAAACGCCCTATCTGGTTTATTTTAGGGGCTCTAATTATTTATTTCAAATTCCTAGAGTGACTGAGACTCTCTGAAGACTCATGTGTGGTCAGTCCTGTTTTTACCACCGTTTAGACCAAGACTTCAAAGGTCCATGAATTAGGCTGTTTAGATTTTGCTCCAACTACAAACATACAGAGCTGATAAGAAATGTGATCAATAGCCAGATAACACCTTACAGCTGGCGCTGTAGAAAGGGGAGATGGGGTAAAAAAAAAAAATGGCCTGATGTTCCCAGTGTTTGTTTATAGCCTATTGATCAATGGTGAAAGAAGAGCCAGTGTGTTTTAAACAGTATGACTGCTCAAGCCAGGGTTCCTTATAGAATTATTATCAAACGAAAAGCCAGACTGGGTAGAGGATTTTAGTGTGTGTGTGTGTGTGTGTGTGTGTGTGTGTGTGTGTGTGTGTGTGTGTGTGTTTGATTTCAATTTAATAAGTATTTTTAATAATATATTTTGCCATTTACCTTAATTCTAAAAATTATGTTCTTCGCTTCCTAACTCAAGAGCAAATAAAAAGCTGTTCAATTATATCTCAGGGTAGGTGTTTTAAAATTAATTCACTTAATATCTCAAAGAGTCAAAGTCACCTGAAAATGGGATTATTTTATGTGCACATCAGAAGACAACTTGGAAGAGTCAGTTTTCTTCCTTTCTGCTAAGTGGTTTCTGGGAAATCAGGCTTAGGGTTTGGGGGAGGGGGGGTATACAGGGCAGGTAAGTATCTTCATTTACCAGATCACCTTGCTAACTCCTCAAACCTATTTTAGACAAACAAATAAAATCACTAAAGCTCTAACTATAATTCTAATATGGAGCCCAAGTGTTCTTTGGCATGTTAATCTTAAGTAACCTTTAAACATTTATCAGCTCATGATTTGTGATGATACAGCGTAACACTAGGAATTTAAGTGAGGCTTAGGTACATTTGTATGAAAGAGTAATTGCTGAACTGCGCTAATATTATCTGCATACCAGTTCTACCCTAAACTTTACACCAATAGTCTCCTAGGAATATATGCAATACCATGGTGATAACGATGTTCCCTGCTGTTGAGGGGCAGGGAATAAGAATGAAAAGTAAGTTCCAGCCAGAGAAGGGTAGGATCTGTAACCTAGACAGTCTATCTCAACATTTTGTGCTTTTTAACCCCTTTGTAGAGCCATTAAGAAAATTTTCTAATACTTCAAATTTATGCGTTAAGGTATGTATCCTTAAAACCCATATTCTAAAAAGTTATAAGTGTAACACGGGTAACGCAGAGACTGCTTGCTTGGGTGAAAAGATTTTTTTGATTTTTTTTTTTACCATCTACCCTTATTTTCTGGCCTCTGGCATCAAGGGAGAGACTCACTTATCATCCACGATGTGTCCTCAGATGAGACCCCTGAAGCATCTCAGCATAGAATGTACATTCATTGTGGTAATAAAGCTAGATTTCAAAAAAACAAAACAAAACAAACAAACAAAAAAAAAACACCTTTAACTTTTGCTAAATACAAACTCCTAGAAGACTTCCACTATAGAGGTTGAATTGTGAAATTTCATCTTGTCTCTCTGATTTTAAACTTCATCAGTTACCAAAACAAACATATACAAGTTGGTCAGCTTTAAAATAAACTTTATCTGACACCGTGTTGTTTGACAATCAGTCCCTGGTGTTCCTTGATGCATAGAAGTCAGCCACAGTGATTAAGTTACAGCTTCACAGAGTAGTGAACTCTAACAACAGTAAAACAAATACTCTATTTAAAAGGAATAAAAGAAAGAACACAGGCCATGGAAGAAGAGAGGGGAAGACTTGAAATGAATGACAAAAAAAATGTTTAATAACAATCCCCTTTCTAAATATACTCCTTTTACCTTTTATATAGGAAACAAGCCAAAGGTTTATTTTTTAAAATCTATTTTCTGAGAAGCAAATGCTTGCATTTATTGCCTAAACTGAAAGCTACAATTAGATATACAAAAAAATACATCCATCCTCAAAATAATTAAATTTGAATAAAATGTCAATCTGGTTAGGTCAAAAACCATAGAGTGTGTGTGTGTGTGTGTGTGTGTGTGTGTGTGTGTGTGTGTGTGTGTTTATATATCTGCAAGTCCCCTTTCTTCATTGAAGCCACATCTGGGTGTTTGTTTTGCATAAGGAGCATTCCTGTCTTTCATCTTTTGCTCTGTGGGTGGGAGCTGGGGAGGGGTAAGCGTTGCCCTTCTTGTTCTTGTAGGAAAGCCTGTGATTAAATAGGAGAAAACCAAAGATGCTCATTAGAAGTCCAAGTGATTCCCACCACGCTTTGAGGGAGAGCTCAGATTCCTTACCCAGAGGCTGAGCAGAGCTCATCCCCTCCTGGAGAAAAGGAGATAGCTCACCTTCTCCACACTTAGAAGAGCTGAGTGAAGTTTCATGACATTTCCTAGGAAGCCCAACTTAGTGGAACTTTAGATGTGCCTGGGAACAGTGTCTTCGTGCAAGATCTCCCCTGCTGAGGATTCTTGGCGCTGCAGAAGCAGGTAGACCCAGCTGTGCTTAGAAGGTAGTGTGGTTGTTCTTTCTGAATAAAGGATGAGTGATCGGAAGAACTTTTTCACCTTCTTAATTGAATTGCTCCCTTTAAATTCTTGCTCCATTTGATGTCGTCTAAATGCCAGGCAACACCGATTTACATTTACTCATTTGGAAATTTCCTCCAGTTATTTGTTCGTATCAGACTCATTTGAGACCTGTCTGTAAACAATATTCAAATTCACTGTCATGCCACAAGAATTAGTGTGCGTGCGTGCGGATACATGTATTGGGAGAGGCAGGAGATAGAGAAAAGGGAAATGAGAAGAGACGTGTTAGAAATGAACAAAGAGTGAGTCTTTGTAACAGTCAAACTGGGTTTCCCGTTTGTCCTGCTCTTTCGTCTCTACCTTGGTTTTGACCTCATCCCGACAATTAGGAAGTGTTGGTGTGCGACCGTGTGGCTCAAGGAAGTGGTGTATATAGATATGTTCACAGAAGACTTTGGAAGATTAAGACCTCTCAGTGCTGCTGATCCATCTGCTTCTTCAGGGCCCATATTTTGGAGGGAGTGCCATATGATTTCATATTGGGATGTTCATAACCCGAGTTCTTAAGCTGTGTATGAAACAGATTTCAAGGGATCCAGCCCTGATTAAGACAGTTAGCCTGCTCGCATCCCCCTATTTACTGTGGATTACTGGGAGGGAAGTAGGGGTTAAATCCGCAAGTCTTCCAGCTTCCCCAGAGGTTAACCTGGCAGCCAGCTTGGCACCCACAGGAGAGCTGACAGGTAGCAGGATTTGTCTAAGCAGGCTGCCTGAGAGCCAACAAGGCAAGCTGAAGCTCTGGATTAGTTCTGGATTATGTTGTCAGGGTGAAGGCTGATGGACAAACTGCAGAGGAATAAAACGCAAGCTGTTTGGGGAGAGAGGCAGTGTGCATAGCTTCCATTTCTCAAGAAATGACAAGGAAAATCATTAATAATTTGTAAATCCGTGTCCATTAACTTTTCTCTTTGTTTCCCAAGACAGCCTTTTTAACATGAGTCTGCCACTGTCCTATATCTCTTCTGCCTGGTGACAGATGGCAAGATAGATATGAAATTGGATTCATAAAATAATACCTCCATCTCTATGAAAGACACTTTGTTCTCCTAATACCACCCTGTCCCCGACTCCACACACCCAGGATGAAAGGCAACTTTGACACTGAGAAAGCCAGGCACATATGTTCTCTCTCTTCCCTCTGTGATAAATTTTTATCATAATGGCATCGCTTAGTAAAATAGCCAGAATAAAATAAATATCACGACACCATTAAGGCACTTATTATGGTGATAAAATGTAGTACAGAGCGTCTTTCCCCTCACCAATCTTTTTCTTTTCCTTTATGAAAGAACTTCTGAATTAGTCTCTGGGGCTACCTGAGGTAGTTAATAGTTATGAATATTTAACAGGCTTAATAGAAACAAACGTGTCTCTGTATAGATGTGTGTGTGTGTGTGTGTGTGTGTGTGTGTGTGTGTGTGTGTGTGTGTGTGTGTGTGTGTTTCTAACACAGAAACAAAAACTTTCCTCAAGAATTGTGAAGTATTTTTGGTGACAAAAATTCAATGTATTAACAGGTCTAACATTGTATAGCAACTTCAGGTTTTTCTCTCTCTCTCTCTCTCTTTTACAAATTGAATAATGTACATGAGCATTTCCTAAAGTAAAAGTTAACTGTTCTCGGACAATGGTTCTACGATTAAAGTGGAACTAGGAAATACTTTCTAAATTCTTTCCAAGAATCAAAACCACAAGTTTCTGAATATCTTGGGTTTGATCTGAATTATCATTACCAATTTATAAGAGTTAAAATCAATGGAGCTTTGAAGATAAAGAGAGACTAGCTCCCAAACACTTATCAGAGATACCTGGGGTGTTTATTTATCTTCTTCTCAATGATTTCAAAACACATTTCCTAAGCAGAACGTCTTTCTTCTTCATGGGAAGCAGTGTAGAGTTCCGTCTCAGCTCTTCAGCCTGGGCTCTTCACCATACATAATGTAAGGAGAGGAAATCCACACAATAAAGAAAGGGTCATACTTCATCTGTACTGCCCACCACCAAATATTCCACAATTTTGCAAATGAATCAGAAGAAAAGAATTGATGCTAAAAATCTATTAAATTCACTTTGAGTCCAAAATAAAGTAAATCTTAAAAATCTTATTTCTCATAATATTGCTCTCCTGGATAACGCTAATATGTGACGCACACTAGAAGAAAGGCCAGGAAAATCCATGGACTATAACTGCTTTGGGGGGGGGGGGAGTATGACACACAGAAAGGCTTTGGGCCTGAAGATACGCAACTGTTTTCCTATTATCAGTTAATCCAGTGTGCTCATAAACAAATGCTCAGGCCTGTGTTTACTTGTAAACAAGTTCAGCATTGATCATCATTATACAAGGCATTTATTCAAACATGAGTCCTTGACAACAGTCATGTCACCTTTAAGGATGTCCATGATCCACTCTAGCATCTAGACACACAGCCTGTCCTTACCCATGAATGATTATTAAAAGCAACGCTGGCTTCGTTGTTTCTAATAAGACCTCACGTTGATTTTATGTGTGTAGTACTGAGTACAGCCTCAGAGAACTGTCAGAGCTTTATCTTCCCCTGACAAGAAAGGGTCCCCCTTCCCTGGGAGTCAGCACTTCCTATCTGTTTCCGTGCTGTATTACAGAGGGAAATTATTTCTTTCTTTGACATTGAGAAAGCTTTGGTCGCCTTGGATTCCTCCTTGCTTTCTTAGGATAGAAATCCTTGGCTTTGTTGAACACCTTCAAACTCTAGGCAACAGCCACATATTCTAACACACCCTAAATTAGCAAATCCTGCATATCAAAGTCTACATTATGATTCATAACAGTAGCAAAATTACAGTTATGAAGTAGCAGTGAAAATAATCTCAGGGTTGGGGGTCACAGCAACCCTGGATTCAAGGGTTGCCGTGTTAGGAAGGTTGAGAACCACTGCTTTAAATGGAAAGATTTCAGGTTATACATTCACTTTTCTTACAAATCACAGACAGGAGGAGCAGGGCTCATCTTCTCAAAGAAGAAGGGAAGGGGAAGGAGGATGGGGGAAGGGAATCTGGGAGCAGGAGACAGCATTTGAGATGTAAATAAATAAGTCATAGAACAAGCTAGTCAAGAATTTAGTTGTGAAAGTACAGAAATTGAGTTTTTCTTGGCTTGCTTGTTTCTAAAAATATGCAAGCACTAAAAAAAAACAAAAAACAAAAAAACAACAAAAAAAAACAGTTAAAATATATTTCACTTTAAGTCAGAAAATAACAATCGAAGTAGCTAACCCAGCATATAACTGCTTAGAAAACCATGTTGAAATAGGAGCAAAGCTTATGGGAAACCTCAAAGGATGTTTGTAGAATAAGAGTACTTTAACTGCCATTCACTTTATGTACACAGAAGAAGCAATGGAAAAACAAACACGTGGGCTATGGTTTGGTTGTACTAAAAACTCCAAATGTTTACAGTTTTAAATATGCTAATAGGTTGGCAAAGGAAAGACACACTTCAAAGGATATTAAATGGGTGGCAGTTACTGAATCACTCACTGGAGCCCCCTGCAGGGAAGAAATCAAAGCAAGTTGTTCCCCTTTTCCATTTTCTCAAACCTAAGAGAACTGCCAAATATCCTAGGCCAAAGGTTTTTCCATGCCTATACTAATTGGTCTGACATAGGCTTGGATGAATCCTCAGTGTTGAATAAAGAAAAGAAACGGGTGGGGAAAGAGGAATTAAAGAATCTTGGAACTTCTCAAACTAACTGGTTTATTGGCAGTCTTGTCACCTGCTCCCCTTCGTGATTGACCTCACTCACCCCTACAGAAAGGAACAGAAACCCTTTCTGACCTGCAAGGGTCTAGTTGGAGGTGTGACTCCTGCCTTGAACAGCTGTCAAGCATAATGACACTTGAGATGGTGACAGGCTATAAACTTGAAGAGCTCCTTCTGACTAAGAATCTCTGGAAATCCTCCCACCCTCTCACTGAGAGATGCTGTCCTGGAGGGAAGACAGCAGAAGATCGAGAAACATGGTTTTCTTTCCAGAAACTGGCTCTTCCGAAGCCAGAAAAAAAAAAATGCCAAAGGTGATGAAGGAGGCAGAACCAGAGTGTTTAAGAGCACCAGTTAATTATTGATGCTATTGGCCTACATATTGTCGTAGTCAAGGTTGAGAGAATAAATTATCTCACCAACAAAGAGAGATCAAAGAGTTTTAAAAAAAAAAACAACATGGGGAATATAAAAATAAGGATTCTCAAGTGAGAGCAAAGACAAAGAGTGAGCCTCAGAACTCAGAGTTGGGACAAAAGCATTGTACAACACTGAAAGAAATGGGTCTTAGGCCAAGTATAGGAGCAGAAACTGAAAACACATAGAGCCCATGTGGGTGGAGGATGGCTTTTACCATAGGCCTTTCTTCTTTATGTTATAAGCAATACAAATATCATGACCACTTACCCACTAAATTCTGCTAATCTGAACAATATTAACAGTGCACAAGAACAAGCTCAGTCAGGAGAAACACGGGTTCTGTCCTTTGCTTTGGCATGCACCAGTGATCTTGCGCCTCGTACAAAACTAGAACTTTGTACCAGAACAAATTACAACTCTGTACTTCTCCACTCATGTTTTTATACTACAAGCACTGCCCCTCTAGGACACAATTGCACATGCTGCCAGAAACATTACAACCGATTTTACCTATTCATCTTTTTCTGACCTGCTAAAAAGCAAGCCTAGCTTAGAGTCGTCTATCTACAAAAACATCTGAGGTCCGACCTGCCAAATGTGACAGAGTCAGCAGACTTGACTAATGAGATCTATGAAAAATAGCACTTTCTTCTGTTATTTTTTTCTTTTCCTTATGCACCTCTATACATGGAAAACAATGATGGTTTGGTGTACTGGGCCCTTGCAGAGATAAAATGGCAAAGCCACTCAGACCATTGAAGGAGACTTTGTTATTTATGAATTAAAACATCTGAGAACAAGGAAAGGAAATGACTAATAGTGCTGAAAGAACAGAAAGCAAGAAGTTGGCAAAAGGGCTGTCACTGTGGCCACCGTCCATGATGGCTGAGAACCCTGGTTAGAGAGTTTTTAAAGCATGTTTTGATATATATCGAGTTGTGAATGCAAGCACTGCAAAACAAATAGTCAGCATGAAATTCCATAGCTGTTATCAATTATAAAAGTAACAGATACTATTGTGTGCGTGTTCAGATGATGAAACTCAGTCATTATAAAAGTCGTCAACCTCCTTGAGCCATTCACTTTAGCAAACGTGCTATGAAGAAAACTGTATCTTTCTCCATGCCCGTCTCCATGCCCAGAACAGTCAGAGCCCATGCAGCTCCAGGCAGATGGGGTTTCCTTTTCACCAAGCCATACTTCCTAAGAAGCTATGATACCACTTTAAGTTAAAGCAAACAAACTAGAAGAAGGCCAATGCAGAATATGTAGTCTAAAGCTCCAACTGGAGTGAGCGGAAACACCAAGGTGGTGTGATTTGTAGTCTCCTGATGGCTAAGGATGTGGGACAACTTTAAATGTTTCTCGACCTCTTGTTTTTCACCTTTTAAGAGCTCTGCTTAGTTCTATACTCCACATTTTCATTGAGTTGTTTACTTTCCTGATGGTTCGTTTTATAAGTCCTTGGTGGACGAACCTGTTGTCAGAAAAACAGCTAGGAAGGAGTTCTTCCCATTCCGTAGGGATGGAATAATTGTGTCCTTGGCTATACAGAAGCCTTTTCAGGTTCATGTAGTCTCGTTTATTAGTTGGTCTTAGTGCCTGTGCTACAAGGTCCTCGTTCAGAAGGTCCTTCTGTGTACAGTTGGGTTCAGGTCTTCTGCTGAAATCAATAATCCATTGAGATAACTATGCTGTTTTACCAGTGCCATTTGATAAAGATGCCATCTTTCCTCTAATGTGTATTCTTGACTTTTTTGTCCAAGGTTGGATGGCTGTAGGAGTGTAGGCTTATATGTGAGTCAATAAAGGAGTGCCCTTATTCACCACTAGTATGACTTCAAATTTATGCAGCCTCTGTACAAATCAGTAAGACTGTGCCTTTAAGAGATAGAAATAGATCATTCACATGATTCTGCTATCCCACTCTTGGGCATCTACCCAAAGGACTCTATATCTCATCCTTGTTCACTGCTGCTCTATTTGTAACAAGTAGGAAATGGAAGCAGCCTATATGTCCATTTGCTGATGGATGGACACTAAACCATGTGGTACATTTACACAATGGAATATTACTCAGGTTTAAGAAAAAATAAAGTTTTCTTAAATGGATGGACATGTAAACAACCATTCTGAGTGGGATAGCTAAGACCAGAAAGACGGATCATATGTTTATCTCATTTGTGGACATTAGCTTTGACTCTTCAAATATGTGTATTTCATTCAGGATATCATACAATATGGAAAGTTAGGAAGAGGTCATGGGGTGGGCAAGCTTTCAAAGGAAGAGAAATAAAATGCAGTTCTATAAGAAGTTGAAAGAGAAATAATAGAACAGGAACTAGTAAACTAGAGTTGAGGGTGGGAGGGTAGAGTAGTGGAGGCTCTACCCATACTTGTTGAACTATGGACTACTGATGGATTCTAGAACAGGGACAGACATTGTCTTCAGTTATGTAACCACTGGTGAGCCTACCATACTCCAGTGAAATACTTCAAAAATCAATGGGCATCCAAACACTCTTGGTTATATACAGCATTGGGTTTAACGCATTGAAGGATCTGAATGAACATGTTAAAAATAAAAGTGGCCATCAATAAGCAAATTATATATGTGTGTCAACTGTACATTAACTCGCTATTATCAGCCATCTCTTAAACTAATTACTATGAGGGTCATTGTGAGAAAAACACATAATAAAAGATATTATTTTTTAAAATCCCAAGTAACGATTTTATAAGAGATGTGCTTTCTTCCTAAGAGCCTTCCAATGCAACAGGAGGGGGTTCCAGTAGTCAGGAGATAGGGGGTAGGTTCATAGTTGAATTTGTGAAGTCTTGAGTTATAATCTTCCAAAGCCCTCTTATGATCATAGTTTCTATTCTCCCTATATATTTGAGCCAGCCTGAGCTATTCATCCACACACCAACACCTACCTATAAAGCATTCGCTGACTTAGAAGCTGGTAGAACGGACCTGTCCCGCTCCCTTCCATGTAAGTGTGCTCTGTACATATGTGATGAGGAAAAGGAAAGATTTGCCTGTCACTGCTTTCTTTTGCTTTCACAGTTATAATTTTCATACAGTCCTCTAAAGGCATATATATACTTCACTGGTTAAAAATGAGTTTACTCCAGACTCCATGGGTAAAGAAGAATTTATGTGCTTTACAGTAACCTATATATGTGAGAGAGATAGAGATAGAGATAGAGAGAGAGAGAGAGAGAGAGAGAGAGAGAGAGAGAGAGTTAACACCACTCCTTCTATTCACAGTAATCAGTTGGAAAAAAAAACTTTCTTAACTCTCAAGAAAGTATAACCAAAATTATAAAAAATAAAAATAAAAATTAAACATCCAGCCAGTGTAGTGGCTGCACACGCCATCCCAGCACTGAAGAAGTAAGACCAAGGGGTTGTGAACTGGAGCACAAACTAGGATACATGGTAACAATCTGTCTGGAAAAAATGAAAGTAAAGATTATTATGAGACAAAAAAAAAATAATTGGAATGTATTTAGCTGTTTCAAATTTTTACACATAATAGAAAAATGCCTGACACTTGCAAGCAATTACACAATGTTTTAAATGACAATGTGGAGTTATAATAAAAATGCTTTAAATGCTTCCAGACAATTTGTTTTAGTAGCCAATTAGCACGTTCACTTGACAAGCAGAAGCTGGATACTTGTAACAAGCCTCTGAGTGTGTTGCCCCTTTGCAAGGTTCTGAGGCATGTGAGCAACTGAGCTTCCTGAGAAAGTGTCCTTGCAACCTGCTGTGCCATTCCCTGCTGGTCACCCTAACACTGTCCAAGTAGCAGCTCAGAAAAGCCCCAACTGAAGAGGGCGTGGGGGGCTAATTCTGTCTTTACTAAGTTGACACGAGGCATGCCGCAGCCTCCGGTGCAAAATGTTACTGGAAATCTCTTAATCCCAAATTAGGTCAATATTTTATCAAGTTAATCTAGCATGAAGATTAATTGCATTAGTTACACATACAGGCGCGCACACAAGTTATTTGTTCTAGAAATACTTTTAATCACAGAGCAAACCCTTGGTTTTATGATGGCAATTTTTCACTCCATCCAAAAAAATATAGCACACGTCTTTAAAAGTTCATCTTTTATCAATAAAGTATTTGTCTTTATAAAGGAGACATTGATTTTTTTCATTGATGCGTAGCTAAGACTTATACAAAGCAAAGGATGAGGGGCTCATAATTACTGTAACAAACACCATCAAAAGGCTGTTTGTAAAGAAATTGCTTTTGATTGAAATGCTTTTAACAAACTAGCTCAGCGTTGGTCTTCTATTTCAATTTGTTTCTCTTTATTCTCTCAAAATGTGTAGTTGGTCTCATAAGAAAGTTGGTGACTTTATTTATTTAATCTCTTGTATTGCCAAGCATGATCTAAAATACCATGTCCAAAAGTACAGACTCCTTACTATTCTAGAATGGTTCCCCCATGCATTCAGCAGTTTTGAAAACTGAGATCAGACTTCCGTCCTTACCCACTAGCTTCTGGCAGGAGGGCAGGTGGGAAAGGGTTCAGTTTTCCCTAAGAGTCTGGCCACCGAAAGCTTGAGCACGCTCCAGTGCCTGTATGGGCACCACACAATGGACCTGGTAGTTTTTTTTCTCTTTCTTCTTTTCTCTGACAGGATTAGAAAGTGAATGTGACCGTGGTGCATTATGTGAAATCCTCCAAATAATCAATAAAAATAATATGTTGGACTAAAAAAAAGAAAAGAGAAGAAGGAAAACCAAAGTAAGGTGGGGGGTGGGGGAGATGAGACTATATTGATCCAAAAGGCAGATCTACTAGCAGAAGACAAGATAGACAAATGTCCTCCCTTCTTTCAGAGTCTACCTGGTAATTCAAAGAGTCCAGACAGCATTCTAGGTAGTTTTAGAGTTCTGCCCCAGGCACCACTGTGGTGGCTTTACAGACCACTGTCTACTCCCATTACTCTGGTAGCTTTATACTCCACCCCACCCCACTCTCTCTTGCAAGGCAGAGTTCACCCTCTGTTTCATCATCCAGTGACATCCTCCAAGGGTCATGCCAATTATCAGGACTTCACAGACAATGCTTGAGAATAGTACATGTCAGAAATTTTGCTTTTGTCTTCAAATATTGGTTTACTGGAATTCATCATTGGCAAAAATGATAAGTCAAAGAATCCAGGAAGTTTTTCATATGACTAGTCTTTTGAATTAATTAACAGATTAAAATCAAATCTCTCCTGTGAAGAACAGACTCACATCAGCACTCTGAGGCAGCATGGTTGAACGCGTTGGGAGGTAAAGTTCATAGTCCTGAATGTCAGCCTCACGGTTATTATGAGGCTGTGACAAGCTGTGCTGCAGAGACGTGCCAAAGGGTTCTCTAATCTCCACTTACAACAGTGCAGCATTCTCCCATGAATATTAAGAAAAACCTTTTTCAGCTTGCTAAAAGTCACTCAAGGGCATGGTGCACCTAAATAAAAAGCATATTTCAGAAAAGGGTTCTGCAAAATATCCCAGATAAAACCAAAAGAAAGAGCCAGACCCAAACTGGCTGTGAGGGGGGATGGTGTGCGGATTTCTTTACTTTTCTATACTAATCTTTTTACTATCTGTATGTAGGTATATATGTATGTATACATGCATAACATCATGTTGATCTGTCAACTGTACACCATAAAATCAGTTTGTTTGTTTGTTTGTTTGTTTGTTTTATACAAAGCAATTTGATCTGGGTATGATGGTTCACACTCCTAATCCTGGCAATCGAAGAGCTCAGGTGAGAGCATCATCATGGATTCCAAGAGAGCCTGGGTCGCACAGCAAGCTCCAGGATAGCCTTAAATATACAAAGAGAGAATTTTTGTCTCACAAAGAAAAACTAAAATCAAACAACTACAAAAACCTTAAAGTATAATTAGATTTATGTTTCTTCGCTTTCAATCTCAAAAATTTTCTGTGTGAATAATGAACAAATCCTCTGTCCTGACCTTAGATTACCATCCTGAAGTCATATTAAAAATTAATGTTAAAGTGTAGCATGTAGCCTTCTATTTTCCCTTCGTGTTTACCTTAATATAACTAATAAAATCTTACTCATACATATTAAGTGCATACTCAGCAGGTAATTTAACCTTTCACTTAGTATTACAGACACAAAAATAAATTTTCTTGAGTTTTAAATTTTCTTTATATATTAATATACACACATTTTATTGTAGTATCCCACATTTCTGTATTATTAAAACCATTTAAACTTCCTACCTGACCAATAAATTTATATTCACCTCATCATGTTTATAACCTGTTGTATTTAAGTACGCTGAGCAATATGGCTTCATTCCTCTAAAACAACTGATTCTTACAGATTTCTCACACATACCTATCAAGCCCCAAGATCAGAACTGTTTGATGTATACAACAAATATAAAATATAATTTTAATTGCCAAATATAACAAGAGCAAACAAACAAATAAACAGAAAACAACAACGCCCTTAGTGGTCAGCACCCTTAATGGCCATCATCCTTAGCAGTGTGTTCTGGTCCTTGGGAATATGAAGCCAAGGGTCAGAAAGACCTGGAGGACCTAAAACATTGGCTGCCATCAGAAAGACCTTTGCTGATTGTTTTTATTATTATTCTACATGTGTCTTTGTCTCTTTATCCACAAAACAAGAATAACAAGATAGAGGTAGCAAAGCATTTAAGGAGTGAACTATGTTCAATACTTGATAGGAATTTAATAAGTTTATCTAATATATTGTCATTAACATTTAGAGAATCCATAAGCACTAAAGGTGAAAAATCTAAATGTAAAAAAATCCAGAGTGTTGAGCTTGTTCCTTTTTTGTTAACTTGACACACGTTATAGGTAGGCATCAGAGAGAACAGCGCCTCAGTTGAGAAAAATGGCTCCAGAAGATTGGGCTTCAGGAAAGACTGGAGCATTTTCTTAGTCAATGATTGATGGAGGAGGGCCCAACTCATCAAGGGTGGCTCCATCCCTGGGCTGATGGTCCTAGATTCTAGAAGAAAGCAGGCTGAGCAAGTCATGATGAGCAAGACACTAAGCAGCATCCCTCCATGTCTACCATATCAGCTCCTGCCTCCATGTTCTGTCCTGTTTGAGTTCTGATCCTGGCTTCCTTCAAGGATAGACCACAATGTGGAAGTGTAAGCCAAATAAATCCTTTCCTACCCAACTTATTTGTTGGCCATGGGTTTTATTGTTGTGATAGTAAGCCTGATTAGTGCAAAGAGCTGCATTTTAAAATATACAGGAAAAGAGTTATAAAGATAAACTATGAGGGAGAATTTGAAAGTTGGGTTAAATGATAAGGGGCGAGAAGGACTGTTGTGTGTAGAGCGAGAAGAAGTGAAAACATACTTCTAAGTGGGTAGATGTGGGCATAGTGAGAACTTAAAAGGAAGCATTGGCAAGACAGAGAAACATTGTTAGGCAAGAGCATCAGATATGCCAGGCTGTGGGAAAACTGCCTTTCACCTTGAAGACTTTGTACTGGCTTATAAATTTTCTGAATGCCCCTTAAAGGAATTTGGATGAGATTCAAGTGGGCAAGAATCAGTCATAGTTCAGAAGAGGGCTGACTTCTCATGTCTGCAGTTTTAGATCATGGAGAGATGAGAGAAATGACTCCAGTGGGAAGCAATGAGGGACACACAAGCTTGGGTTTGAGATAAACTCATCTGTAAAACTGTAATCTATCATTACAGACACATGGAATTTTAGGGTTGGCAGTGCCTTTGGAATACACTGGATGAGTATCTTCCAGTGTATTCACTCTTCTGAGAAGGAAATGGGCATTTGAAGGACATGTCCAAGTATCTTTCACTTGGCTGGTGGTGGCTGACCCAGATGCCTGGCTTCAGCTTACTTCCCTCTGATTGATCTTCCCTTCTTATAACCGAGAGGGATGTCAGCAACATTTTATGAAAGTCCCCTGCTCAGCCTAAGTAAGCTGAAACAAAGGAGAAAGCCTCAGGGAAAGGGTGAAGAGGAGATTATATCAGTGACAATGTCCTTCAGTAAGACACCTCAGCGAGAGCAGAGGCAGGCTAAGGAACGCATCACAGGAGAAGGGAAGCCAGCCCCTCTTCCCACAGTTCAGGCTCAGTTCTTACACAAAGTGAGTGGTGCCATCAGATAATTGAGTGAGGCTCCTGGCTATCAATCACTGCAACTGTTCCTCCTACGCCTCTTGTGTGCAGCCCTTGACACACAGGGCCATGGCCCTGACCTCAGAGATCAGACGAACTCATTGCTACTTCATCCAATATCTCCACCTTCATCTGGCTTCTCAGTTAATGGGACATAATGCCATAATTGGAGAAGTTGAATTTCTGCCAAATTTTACTTGATGTGTGTGTTAATGATAAGCTTATAGCTCATAAAGTATCCTGCACAAAAAATATCATTTATTTTTTATCACTACGATTATTATTTTACTTTTTATCCCAAAAGTAGAAAGAGAAAGTGACACTTTTAATAATCACGTCAGAATCCAAGGCTAAGGAAACAAATATCTAGCTATACAGTCAAGTTAATAAATGTATTGAGGGTAATAATATAAGATATTTATGTGATTCATATTCAGGATAGTTTAAGGAGTGAACTACGTGGCAGACAAAGTTTTAGGAAAAACACTTGCAGGATTCTAACCTCTGCTCTATACACACTTTCTCCCAATTATTCAATCAACTACTAATCTAGACACTGCAGTGAAGGATTTTTCAGATATAATGAGGGTCCCAAATCAATTGACCTTAAAGCAAAGTGATTATGTAGATGGTCCTGTGCTAACCAGATGATCCTCTTAAAGCAGTCTGCCTTCACTAGCTGGCTTCAGCAAAGGAAGTTAAGGGATTGGACAATATAAAAGGATCCCACGAGACTGCACCCTGAAGGAGTCTGGGGAGCACACTGCAGATGAAAGGGGTCAATGGGGGATAAATGAAGTCCCTGAGTAAAATGTGGATTATTGTCACAAGCATGTCCATGTCAAGGACACTAATGTTTCAGACCCATGGGAATAGCAAGGCTTTCCCTGGGTCAAGTGCAGGCAAAGGGCAACACCGAACCCTGGTCCGAACTGAAATGTTGACGAGTGTTGACCGTTAGCTAAAGTCAGCACAGAAGGCATCTGGCCCGGTTTCCTTGTCTAAGAGTCTGCACTGTGGGCAGGAACTCACCAGTGGTGTCCTCCTCTGGAGTGAGTCCAGCCTGAGACAGCTCCTGAACAAAGACCTCCTACCGTCCTTAACTATCCCTCCTCCTCCCCATTCACACTGTGTAATAAATGGAGTGTCCTACCTAGTGATGCTCTTCTCAGTCTTGGTGTATAACCCACCCCACCCCAGTTTTTCCCTGTGTGCCTCTGGTTTCTTCATTACCAGTTGATCCAGTCAGCCCAATTGCCTAAGTCATAGAGTGTCACAGCAGGCCACTTAGACCCTGTGGAGCTGAACTTACAAACAGTTGTGGACTGGATATGTGTGTTAGGAACTGAAGCTGGATCCATTGTAAGAGCAGTGACTGCTTTTTTTTTTTTTAACCACTGAGTTTGAGAAGTGCAATCTGTATTTAAAAGTAGTGCACAGTTCTGTTCCGCTGATCTACCTGTCTGTCTCTGTACCAATGCTATGCAGTTTTTTGTTTTGTTTTGTTTTTATTAGGTATTTTCTTTATTTACATTTCAAATGTTATCCCCTTACCTAGTTTCCCCTCCAAAAATCCCCTATCCTCTCCCCTCCCCCTGTTCTCCAACCCACCCACTCCCACTTCCTGGCACAGGCATTCCCCTATACTGGGACACAGAACCTTCACAGGACCAAGGGCCTCTCTTCCCACTGATGACGGACTAGGCCATTCTCTGCTACATATGAACCTAGAGCCATGAGTCCCACCATATATTTTCTTTGATTGGTGATTTAGTCCCAGGGAGCTCTGGGGGGTACTGGTTAGTTCATATTGTTGTTCTTCCTATGGGGCTGCAGACCCCTTCAGCTCCTTAGATACTTTCTCTAGCTCCTTCATTGGAGACCCTGTGCTTCATCTAATGAGTGGAGGCTTGATGTCCTAGAGTAGGGAGATTTAGAGAAGGTAGGAGTGAGTTGAGGGGGGACACCCTCATAGAGGTAGGGGGAGAGGGGATGGGATAGGAGAGGAAATCAGGAAGGAGGAAAACATTTGAAATGTAAATAAATAAAATAACCAATAAAAAAAATTTTTTTAATAAAAATAAAAGTAGCGCACAGGTTATGCACTACCCAGTGACGGGGCTTCCCTGCAATGGTCACATCCCCTAATTTAAATGCACATATTTCTTTGTAGCAAGATTTCTCACATTAATTATTTTAGCAAGTAAATAAGATTTCCTGGTAGTACTCAGTAGTACTAAATGGCAAAACAATTATCTAGAATATAGCCAACACTTCAAAACGAAATGATCTGATTCATCTTTACTGAATTTAAATTAGTAGACTATAAATACTCAAGTAAACAACTCCAGGGCACAGTCCCATCTCCTTTTTGTTTTTACCATAGTATATTTATTGAAAGAAAAGTAGGTTTTGAATAAATATGTAATAATGACTCATTATTTCCCTTCAACAATTTTGAAATATTCCAAACCTGCAGAAAATTTGCAACAACTGTGTATAATAAACCATCGCTCTCTCCCTGGGCTGACCAGTTGCTAACATACAAATTTGGTTACATTTGTATGTTCATGTATCTCTCTCTTGTTGTCTGTTGTCTGTACATACTCATATATGCCATGTGTATACTCATACTTCCTGATCTCGGCACATATCTGTGTGTTAGTCTCTGCACAGTGTCAGTGTACAGTTACATACACACATGGAACATAAGTCACATGGAACCCAGTGGGCTGCACAATCATAAGCTAACAGATAAGGCAAGTTCTTGCCCAGGGACACCAACAAAATCATAAAAACCTCTAATACTTAAGCACACTGATTTTCTCATGAAACTTTAAATTAGTTCATACAATATAATATTTATAAATGAAATTTTATCATCGTTGTCTCAATTATCACCAAGTTAAACACATTTTAGCATTTTACTGAGCCTAATATCAACCAGTCTTCCTTTTGCCATTTTCCCTCCCCTGCTCCCCCCATAGGCAAGCATACTCTCCACTTAAGCCAAAATTATATGAAGCTTGAACCAGATTATGCCAGAGTATGCATATCACAAGATGCCCAAAAGCCACTGGCAAGTTTTCTGATGATACACAGTTTAAAAGTGGATAGTCTGGGTACACAGTCTGGCTTCACAACTAACTTTTTGCCACTTCACATTTTAAACTTTGTGCCACTCAGCCATGAGAACTGGAGTCACATTGTTACCTTCAGTTCGTTCATCTTGTGATTCTTAAAACAGCAAGAGAATTCTAATGTTGTTGAAATGTATGTCTGATAAAGAAATCAACAAAACAGACAAAAACAAACAAACGAACAAACAAACACAATTTCAAATTAAAACCCAGGTGCCTAGAGTGATTCCTTGGGCAGTTGGATGCCTACAACCCATAAAAAATCTAAGTGTAGGGGCTGGTGACTGACTGCCACTAATAGACAGATACTCAGAGACAGCTGGCCATTTAGTTTAGCCAGTTTCTGATCTCTTGAGCTCAATGAGATAACTTGCATTAAAAAACAAAACAAAAAAAAAAACATGAATGATTAAGGAATTCATCCAATGTTAACATCCAAACCTGGCCCCAGCATGCATACATATTCAAGTATGTACAGAAACTCATACACACACACACACACACACACACACACACACACACACACAATTACTTTATTCATTCTGTTTACTAAGCAACGTTGAGAAACAGCAGACAAGCTGGTGTTGTGTTTAGACCAGGTGTGGATAGAATGTTCGATGTCTGACTCTAGCATCCTTGGGCCAATGTTGTTTCCTTCATAGCAGGGATTAGAAAGTCACACACCGAGACTCCCATCCAGTGCTTGAGAAAGACGATTCCTCCTCCCTTTTGCTCTCCTTCCAAATGGCAATAAGTCACATCAGAGGACACAGTTTCTAAAGCACGATTGCACTTCTTGAGTAGTGGCACACACTTAAGACAGACATGCAGTAATCCTGGGACATAACGCCTGGAGTATCTTATTGCTTAATTAGGGCTGGCACTGGGCCACTTCTTCTCAGTCTTGAAACAGTGCAAGAGCCCCAGCAAGAGCCATGGCCATGAGAAGTGTTATTCCAGGAGGACAGAAGGTAATGGCACTATGCCAGTCTACAGAAAACAAAGCCAAGTGTTCTGTCTGCTGCAACAAAGCGTCCAAATGCCCTTTCTATAGAGGAGGGGAAGAAGACAGACCACTCTAACTTAATCATGACATATGCTCAGAGAACATAATCCTATATAATCATTATAGGGGGATCATGGAAAGTGATTAAAAATTAGATTGGGGGTCTTTTCCAAATTTCCAGAAATTATCATTTTTTTAATTAACTAATATTTGTGAAATCTGTCAACATCTCATATTATGAGCAAATGACAAGAGAGAGAACAAACTGAAGCCTGAAAATATTCCTGATGCCTGATTGAGTCTTGGGTCCCTTAAGAAACAACTTCCCAGAGTATGGCAGGCCAGGTTGGCCTCTGGCAGAGCTGCAGCACCTCAGTTATGTGAAGACTTGAAAGCTTGTTGACATTTCTCTAAAATGTATTTCACCAGGCAACAAGATCTCCAGACAACAGACCCAGTGACATCTCCAGGTGATCTGATCTCCCATGGTGAATTCCCAGTGGTGGCATCTTAAACGGTAAGTCCTGCAAGGTGTCATTCCAATGGTGGACCCATTTTTATGTCTAGGGTTGGAGTCTGGGCATTGTCATCTCCAATGTTGGGGTAAAGAAAATGTCATCTTTAATGATGATGACCATAAGAATTTCGGTTATTCATCAAAATTCCAAAAGAATTTACATTTTATGAATATGGTCAACTTCCTCTAACAAAGGCCTGAATAAGCCAGATAATGACACCTAGAGCACAGGTTTTAAAATCAAAATACTTTGACTCCTCGACTGTAACTTCAGGTAGATATTGGAAGCTACGAAGACATTCAAGAGACTCCAAGAAACACAAGCGACCTTAAGAAACATGTCAACCTGTTTGTTATTTTAGAAGGACCCTGGCCTGTTTCAGAATGCAAAGAGATGGTAGGAATATTTCAAAGGTAGAGTCAAAGGGCAGAATGGCTTTGGAATTTCTGCTTTCTGTAAACTGCTGTCTCGCAAGCTTTCTCTTTGATAAGAACGCCAAGAGTCCAGAGGCAGCACACTGTTTTATAACTCTCAGAGGATTCAGGAAAATGTTTCTGACAAAAACCAATCCAAGAATTACTTAATGCTATCTTTTTATCTCCATGGGAAATAGAAAAGAAAAAAGAAAACATGATAGGTACTTTGCCTCCAGGATCACAGTCTGCTCACCCTCTGCCTTGGCTTTGCTCACTTATGGACTATGATCAGGGCAGGGAAGTCAATCAACCCCTTTACCCCCTTTCTTCCTCATGCTGTTTTTGGTCATGGTCCTTAGCCACAGAAGTAGAATAGAATGCAAAATAGCACTGTGTGCTCTGACTCCTCTGTGGGGTGGGGTGGGGGGGTGCCTCAGAAAATGCTCACACAGTTCTCTCCCTGAGCCTCAGGTGCAGGAACTGTGCTGTAACTGGATCAGTTAGCACGGGGGCTCCACGTGATCTCTCACTCTCTGCATTTTGATCAGTTGTGGTTTTCGGGAAATAGTCACCATCTGTTACAAAGGGAAGTTTCTTTGATGAAGAGAGAGGATTACATTTATCTGTGGGTACAGGCGTATTTAGAATGTAGTTGGGAATTATGCTGGTTTAATAAGTTCCTGCACCTAAGGCTCAGAGAGTGCAGAAGAGGAAACAGAATGATTGTGAGAGCCAGAGGCACGGAAAGTTTGCTGTGAGATAGTTTCTTCTAGGAATGTCATAGAAGCTACACCCGTGAAGTCTTACCAAGATGGCTGCCAAAACAAGACCTACACAGTGAGGAAACCAGTAGGCATGCTAACATGGAAGGGGAAAGCTCAAGGCGCTTAAAGCCCAGATAAAGAACGACAGTCAAATGGGGAGTGCTAAGAGAAATTTCCCAGAGAAGAGCCTCCTAACTGCATCTTGTCCACTGCAAGTGCCGTCCCAGAACCAGCTAAACCCTAAGAGCATTGTGTTATATAGTTTGATTCAAGTTCACAGCAATGACATTCAGAAACGCATAGACAGCCCTCCACAGGCACTTCTGCTCTTCTTTAAATACTGCGTGTCCCTCTGTCATTAGGCACTAGGGAAACAGTTGACTAAAGTCCTGGCAGTGTTGATGTGGCCCCTGACAAAGCAGAGGCCAGGTGATGCCATGGGCCAAATGACTTCCTGGTATCTGCCCAGGAGAGTTTGTCTTAGATTTGTGTGCTGAGACATCCACTGGTCGTTGATGTTCTAGAGAAATATCTCCAAAGCTTGGATTTTCCTGGATCCTATCAAGTGAGGGAGAAGAAACAGATGTATCTTCCCAACTGGGAAAAGAAGACAGGGTTGTAAGTCAGAAAGAAACTATGTATGACGCATATGTGTCTGATTATGCCGTGAGGCCTTTCCTTTGTACATATATCTAGAATATGCAGTTTGCTTCAATGTTTATGAATTGTGGACATTCTATCAGCTTGGGAGAAATTTACAGACTGCTCCTATAAATGTCAGGGCAGGATAGAATTATAGCTTGTTTGTTTAGCTGACTAGCTGTTTATCCTCATGCTGACTAGGATTATCCCTCTGTCCAAACCCCAGAGTCAAGAAAGACTCCTGGCCATTTTTTTCTTGCTTGTTTTTTTCTTGGAACATGTTTAAAACATAGAAAATGTTTTAAAAACCATTTCTTGGTTATAATTGCCTCATCTTTCGAGAGCATTTTAAACGCTACACGTACTTCCCTTTGAGCCAGTCACATATGACGTCACTACACATGAGAAGGCAGCATACCAGTCCTTGTACTCTGGCGTCCATTCAGAGTTATAAACTTCTTGAATGGAAGTTTTGCCTTTTGATTCAGGTCAAAAGCAGCCAATAATGTGAACTACTAATACGCTCCCCTCTTCTCCAACCCTGAGGAATGTGGTGGTCTTTACTTTTAAGACCAGGGTGGGGATTATGTGATATCTGATTTTCCAGCTTACCACTGCTCTGTGTGGGGTACATCTGTCTCATGGACTCATTTTTTAAACACAATCCACTAGCCCAGAGGCAGCCATACATCATTCAAGAAACTAACTTTTTTTTTTAATCTTGTATTTATTTATTTATTTATTTACACTCCAAATTTTATTCCTCTCCTGGTCGAATCTCTGACTGTCCCACATCTCATGTCTCCTCCTCCGACCCCTGTCTCCACGAGCATTGTCCTCATCACCCACTCCCCATCCCACAAGACTTCTAAACTCTAACATTTTTAATCATCTAGTTAGACTTCTATAAACCTAATTCCCATATATTCCTACGAATCCCATAGACCAAATATACAGAGAAATTTTTCTTTTGACTTTCTCCCATGTTGCCAGTCTTCCTTCATTTCTGTCCTTCTTTCTTCCCTTCATCTCTGTTTCTTTATTTATATGAAGATATTTTTAAACAATGTAAGTTCTTGTACAAATAAGTTGTTCTAAGGATCACATGCCTTGATTGGACTATACTGATTTATCTCCCAACACTAAGGAACGCTCTAATTATAGAAACAGACTTTTTCTGTCATCATTATGGCTGATTATATGTCATAATGATATAAGACATTAAGTGCATTGTCTTTTGATTGATTGAAAACTATTAAATTACTTATATATGTTCCACCCTTAGCGTTAGGGTTAGGACTAGGGTAAGAGTTAGATGTATCCAACATTCAAAAAATCAACCACTGTTATTTAATAAAAAACATTATTTAATAAAAAAAGGTGAATTCACATATTTATAAAATTAAGCTGGCACTTCTAATCTTAGCTTTCTTAAATTGTTTAGGCAACTTTGATCAGTCGCGTATCTGCATACATTCTATATTACTATCTCATTACAAAATAAATGAGGTAAGTTTTTTTCCAAAATAGCCATAAACTAAAGTTGCTTTCCCTTTAAAAGTTTGTGGGAAATAATCTTAGCATCCGGATTTAGTTTTCTTTTCATTTTTTTTTCCTCCTTTTGCTTTTCAGAGATAGGCTGTCTTTGTTTCTGTTGTAAGACCACATCTACCCTGAGTTTCTCCACCCATACCCACAGCATCTGAAATGCTTCACCCCACGGAACATAAATGAAATGCATTCACATCACTGTTCTTGCCTTTCCACAGTCAACCCCACTTGAAATGACAGAAAGAGAGAGGGGGGCTCAAATACGCATATTTTAAGAGGAAGGAAGAAAGGAAGGAAGGGAAGAAAAGAGGAAGGGGTAAAACATTCTTTTTTTTCCATTCCAAGAACCACTCTTTCTCCATTGAAAAGAACTTAGAAAACCCTCCACTGATTTTGGAAAACTGACCTAAAACTTTCAAGAAATTTCAGTGAAGTTTTCTACCATGGGTTTGCAGAACTAAGCCAACTGTGCTTAACACAATGGCACTATGACACATCAGTGTCTGCCCTAGAACAGCTTTCTGTTGATTTTATGCTTCATTCATAGCCGACAATGTATCTATTAAACTGTTATGTTTTAGAATGTGTTTTGAAGGTCAAACTCAAGGCCAAATGCATGCTGCACCACTAAACCACACCACAGCCCCTGTTGCCTTCCTTTATGGACTCAGTCTTAATCTAAAAGGTGCACTCCTACTGCAAACACAACAAGATAACAACCCGCAAAATAAGAACACAGACCCCCTGTTCAAACGTCAAGAGTGCTGAGGTAGTTGCAGCAAATATTAAGCCAAGCCCGGGTCCGGGACCCCATACAGCAGTGCTGACCAGATACAGGCAAAGAGACCCTGATGGGCCACAGCCAGCTACTTCCCAGTCCTGTGCTGGAACCATATTCCCTGCCACCTCTGCACTAAGATGGGCAACCCCACACACCTGGAGCCATGGTTTCTGTTTCTGGATAATGAATGAATACTCTTCAAGGATCTCTCTGGAAGGAAACTAGGGGCTCCTGGGTTTGTTTCTGTTTCTGCTTTTTAAATACAACATTTTTATTTATTCACTGAAGATCTCAACAATTGCCCTCTCCCTCTCCCTCTCCCTCTCCCTCTCCCTCTCCCTC
>NC_034593.1:116275078-116292703 GCF_900095145.1 Mus pahari | reverse complement strand
CCTCCCCCTCCCCCTCCCCCTCCCTCTCCCTCTCTTTAATTTCTTGAGCTCTTCGTTTTTGAACGTAGCTGCTGACTGATCTCCCTCTAAGGTAGGATGCCAATCACCAGGGTGAGTGTGGACAGGGTGAACAGGAACTGGGGATCCTAGGATCCTTAGGGTCTTCTACTGATGCTTTCCATTTGTGCACCCCCACTTGTCAGGTTCCATGAACAGATGTGGATGAAACACGGGGTTCTGCTGAGAAGAGAGAGACAGGATTTGTACAACCTAGCTTCCTATTTCACAGCTTCCTATTTCACTATGAGTCTCTCTGCCTGTCTCATTTACTAGAGAGTCGGGGAAGCATACATGACACCTTCCTAAAAAAAAAAAAAAAAAAAAGGTGCCCCCAAAAGAGAAGACTACGAGCAGATGCTGCCATCTAGAGAGGCAGTGTGAACACAACAGATCCACGGACAGACAGCGAGCAAGCGTGGAGGTGAGAAGATTTTCCAGTGAGGCCTCATCCATACAGGGAATCGCCATTTCATTAAAGGGAGCATCGAGGATCCCCTGACATGACAGAGAAGTTTATTCCATAATAATTATAGAGAGTGAGAATCTCTAAGATCTTTTAAATTTTTTAAATAGAAAAAGAAAATAAGATTCTCTTGAGGTTTTATATAAAAATTGCTTCACAACTATTTTAGCTATCTAAAAAAGTAAATGAGGCACAGTTCTGCTTCTACTTCTTCTTACAAGTCATAAGAGAGCTGAGTTATCTGTAGATATTGGTCCACTTCCTTTGTGTGCAATACAGTACAAAGACATTCTGCTCTGCACCACCCCCCAACCCCGCCCCAGTGGCTTTAAATGAGAGCAAATTGCAAAGCATGGGAGTCCCAGAAAGGACCCTGCAAGGGAAAGTCAGGCTGTCCTCACAGATTACATGCAACTACTCAAACAACTGGAATCTTACAGTAAATATGTGATGGAAACCATCACACTGCATACCTCATACCTCCCAAACAAGCCCAATGACTGCAGTTGTCTGAATTCCTGAATTCTTATTTAAGAAAGACTCGAAAACATTCCAGGTTCAGGCAGTACAAACTAAAGGGAATGCAGATCCCTATTTGAGCTTCAAAACTTATTTCTCTAGCACCTTTGTAGTTTCCTATTATATTGTGATTACAAATGATTCAGAACTATAGATATATACGGTATACATTTTGATAATATGTGTACATATATAGGTATATTATCCTTATATTTTAAAAATCAGAGAATGATATATAGATTGAGAGCTGTCATGTAGTTTTGTCAAAGGGCCCATGTCTACTTAGCTATGCTAGTCTTGAGTGAGGTCACAGGATTTACTTATTCGGAAGACGCTAACCCGGCATCTGCTACAATCAAGGTTCTGCTGCAAGCGGAAAGGAAGTAGCAGTGCGCAAACACAGAAGCACGGCTGGGAGACAGCCTCCTCATCCCTGTGGGGAGTAAGTGGGTCCCAATTTAGAGCACATCGTCCTGGGCCACTGCTTACAGGTGGGGCACCTCATGTCACATTGTCTTGCCTCCTACATTGTTGACTTGGTGTCCAAATATTTAGAAGCTCTGGAAGATGAGAATATTAATGTGGGTTTTAGAAGGTTCGTCGTAATTTACTGAAAACACTTAAATGTTTCATCAACACCATCACTAGTTATTAGGGATAGCTAAGATGACATAGCATTTCACACCCGTTAGTAAGGGTGTGGAGGAAGGAAAGATGAGGGAAGGGTACCAAAGGGAAAAATAAAAAGTTTAATAGGGGGGTGGAAAAGTTGAACCCCTGTCTAGTGCTGGAAGGGATTCAAAGTTATAAATCCACCACAGAACATCTTAAGATCATCTCCTCAGAAAGTTATTTACAGATAATTCTTTTGATACAACACCTGCACCTCTAAATACATATATAAATAAAATCAAAGTAAACACTCAACACAAATCTTTGACTCAACATGAATGTTGAAAGCAATAGCTAAAGGTGAAGACAGCTCAAATGTCCGTCAACACAAGAACGAATAAAACAAGAGACACATGTGTCACGGGATATTACTCAGCCTCAGAAATAGATAACAGTCTGAGACTTTCCAGAAAAGCGCAATCCGTGAAGACATTGTTCCAGGTGAAGCAAGCCAGGCACAAAAATGTTAAAAACAAACAAACAAACATGATTCTGCTTACATAAAGGATCTAGAGCAGACTGAATTGGGGAGCAGGAAAAAGCCTTAGAGTCTAGGGGTTAGCAGGAATGGGAAAGTAGCTGTTTAATAGTTATAGAGTTTCAATAGGGGACAATGTAAAGTCTACCTAGAGACAAGAGTTATAAACCAATATAAATATACTTAATAGCAGAAAATTATATACTGGAAATGGTACATTTCATGTTATATGTTAGTGATAGAGTACTTGTCTAGCATATGCGAAGCCCTAGGTCCAATCTCCAGCACTCAGACAGACAGACAGACAGACAGACAGACACAGACGCACGCACACACACATACACACACACACACACACACACACACACACACACACGCACGCACAGGGTGGGGAGCATATGTGCACACACCACAAAAGATAAAAGAGATCTTTTTAAGTCATGACAGAGTACTTTTTGAGTCCTAAGAACACTGGCAACCAGAAATTTTAGATGATGAACAAGCACAGATAAGAGAAGCTGAGAAGTGCCGATATATATAATCTTTCTGAGCAGCTACACACATTGCTGTCTTTATATTTCATAATTTAAAAAAGTATACCTTTCAAATATGTATCATAGGAATGATTTCTTTACTACAATTTATCACTCATGGACATCAGAAACACACACACACACACACACACACATATCTTTGTTAATGTTTGACAATATTTTAAAAGCTAGATCAATTAGAATGCATCTGAGTTAATGGTTTATATTTGGATAGCCTCTTTCGAGTTAAGTATTTGAAGACTATTGAGTATTGAGTTATTTTCTAAATTCTCAAAATCACCTTGTGGAAAAGCCTAAAATCGGTACTACCCTAATCAGAATTATATACTCTTAATTATCTTAGGAATTTAACACCAAGATCCACACAAATTCGGCAGACTTACAACAATTTTGTATTAGACAACATGAAAAACTGTGAGACGAAAGCAGTAATATATCTATAAAACTAACTATAGTACGTAAATTGTGAAGTATTCCTGTCAAAGACTTTAAAAATTGCCCATACACGTGTTTTTCATTAAAAATCTTCTTCTGGGGCTGGAAAGATGGCTCTGTGGTTAAGAGCACTGACTGTTTGGTCCCCAGAACTGACATGTTGCCTCAGGACCACGGCATCGCCAATCCCATGGGATCCGACGACCTCTTCTGGCCCTCCTCAGATACTGCACACATATGGTGCACAGACGTGTGTAAGCAAAACACCCATAAACAAAAAATAGAAACAATTAGCTTTTAAATCTCTTTCTACATAGTTCTATACATATTGACCTAACGCCAGGATAGAAAAGCCTAAAATAAATTATTCTTGCTGAGAAAAAAAAATTATTGAATACCTGCTTAGTTGAGAAGGACTCTGTAGTTTTCCATATACTTAAATTCACCAGGATAAATATTATATCATTATATAATATGTACTTTTTAAACTCATCTGAGAATGAAAGGAAATTATAAAATGTTGATTTCTTTCCTGAGTCTGTATTACATAGAAGCCTTTGTGGTTTGTGCTGGAGTCTATCTTAATCTTCAGTTCACACTTTGGGCTGCACTAAGGGAGAAGGATTTCATAGTTGAGAAACTCGGGAGTGTGAAGGCAGAGACAAGGAGACAGGAATAGAAACTCCGCTCCCCACCTTGGCTGTGCCCTGCACAGCAGGACCTCAGACACCACACCCCACTTTCCCTTTCTTGTCCCAGCTCCCTGTAAATGGGAATAGAGACATGCTGTCCTCACAACATGTTTCTAAAGCATCAATGAAGGACTCAGAACTGTGTTTGATGCAGAATAAGTAAGCAATAAATACTTCCTGTCAGTAATATTCCTCTACCGAAGTCAGAGAGTTATGGCAACGGAAGACACTTTACCAGCCAGAGTTATGCCTGTGTAGTAAGGCTTTGGGTCTGACACTCATCCTTGGGTACATGCTAATGCCCGGAGGAGAGATGTTTCATCACTGGTAGGCAAGTTAGTAAAATGATAACAACCGCATTTACTAGAAAGAAATTAAAGATTAGTCTTATTGCTTCCATTTAGGATTATGGTAACCAAGTTTTATTGAAGAAAAATGAATTTTTAAGATGAAAATATTTTTCTTCATTCAGATAGCCAAACATAAAAGATATATTTTGTTAGTTATTCATATAGTTGAGGGATTTTCTTTCCTTTGGAAAGTTCCTTGTAATGATGTGACTACTGTACCCAGAAGCCAAGTGAATGGTAAGTAAAAATAACCAGATGGACATCGGGTTTATTCCGTAAAATGTGTGATGCTTTTATGAGAATGAAAGTTTAGGGGAAATCTCGCAGTTAGGACATTTGGGGCTGATGTTCAGAATATCTAATGCCTCTCTGGGCTTCACGGAAGCTAGCCTAAGTCAAATATATGTAACACTTTATATTTATTCTCTGCTAAAATATATCTCACTTAAACATTACTAATAACAATGAAAACTACTGAGCTGTGGGGTGGAAGTTTCAAGAAAGATACCAAGGGTAGTCTACCATACGGAGGATGAGTCAGGGTTTTACACAGCAAAGCCCACGTAACCTCACCCAAAGCCAATGCAACTTTATTTTCTGATGTGATCAATCATGATTGGGCTGTGTTTGCTTTTGTGCTAAGTGAGCATGATGTTTGTTTCCTATCTATCATGATTTTGCTCCCCTTCCAATTGATAAACTCTGCATTCACCTAATCGTATAAGCTACAAAAAATTAACCAAGCTAACTTTTATTGACTTGTTCTCTTGGACTACAAACATGAAGGCTACCTGACCCCCTACAGCATCCAGCCCTGACCGGTGACTGGAGTGATTAGAATCTATGGAAAAGTTTGTTCTGGAGTCATTGTTTAGAGACTGGCTGAGGAAATGTCCCTCACCTCCTCTAATGAGTGAGTTATTGCACTGCTTGGTCAGAGCTAACGATGTTTGCTTTTAAGTTTCAACTTTGTTAGGGTTGTTTTTGAAACCTTTGAAAAATTTTAAAATCTTTTGATAAGTTTAAGTAAGTTTTCATATTCTTTCTTTTTTTGCCCCTTCCCATGCTTTTTGATTTTATCAAAGTTTCTTTTAAGAAAAATATTAATGAATATTGCTATACTCAAATGAAATTCTTTCAGGCATTTGGTAGTTGTTTAATGGAAAGAAAATGAATATGATACCTCAACTCTTTAAAATCATCTCAACTAAGGTAGAATATAAAAGGAGAAAATTAATACCAGTCTGTAACAAGGGAACTGCTAATAGAATCAGTCAAACTTAAGCCGAATGCTGTCTATGAATAAAACCCTTCCCTAGCGCATGCTGCCTGCCATTATGGGACCAACATTAGCTTGTTGCTAATGGAAAATTTTGCTTAGGAAAATTTTATATTTGCAAAGACCTGTCACATTTTGAGTTTATATTTTTTGAAAGGGATTGATTTTTTCCAATTGATGATACCGTTCACCAAAAACCTAAGTGGTGCCATTGATCTATAGCCAACTTCTATATGAGTGTGTATGTGTATAAAACTTGCATCTTTCTGTAGCCTTCAATAAGATGCGTCATTGTTGCAAAGTATTTTTAAGTTTTTAAAAAAGGATAGCTATGCTAGTTTAACAATGTTCATACATATTTTCCTGGCCATGTAGACGTAAGTAAATCAATTTGGGGGCATAGTTGTTCAAGCTGAAGGAAAACTGTCAAAATCCACCTTGATCAATGAATTTCATATACTCACAACCGGGTCCAGGGACTAACTCTGACAAATCCACTATAACTTCAGAAACAGAATAAAATGGGAACAAAAGAGAAAGAGACCTGTCTTTTGGGCACCCCCTTTATCTGGACAGCCTCACCCAATGTTCATCAGTCACCTGGCGATGTCTACAGCCTTGTTAAATCATTAGCACATTCCTTTGGTAAGCTTCCTCGTGTGAACTGTTTAAGAAGACTGTCAAAAATTCACCAGCATGCAAAGCTTGCATGTACTGAGTGCCTTCAATCAAACGTGTTGATAGACTATCAAATACTGGACATCACACAGGGCCAAGGCCAGACGCTTTTGTCTATACAGTACCCTTCTGCTTTCTTCATAGAATCTCTCTGAGCACAATAAACCATTCGGCAAGCAACAATTACCAAATATCTATTTACTGACATCCCTCCATGCATCAAGTATGCTATTATGAGATGCCGGCATTTAAAGCATTAAAATGTCCACACAAGATTCAAAGTACAGCCAATGGCGATAGTAAGATTTTTATTTCCTCTTGATAAGATCTGGCTCTGAGTGTGAAACATAAGGTATTTCAAGCAAGGAGTTAGACCGACACTATAAATTAGTATAAATGCATCACATTTCTGAACTTTTCTGAACGTGTTTAAGCTGATGGCAAGATAATTCAAGTCTTTATTTCTCACCCCCTTTGCAAATAAAACACTTAAAAATTATGTGAAGGGCTGGTGAGATGGTTCAGTGGGTAAGAGCACCCGACTGCTCTTCCGAAGGTCTGGAGTTCAAATCCCAGCAACCACATGGTGGCTCATAACCATCCGTAACAAGATCTGACACCCTCTTCTGGAGTGTCTGAGGACAACTACAGTGTACTTACATATAATAAATAAATAAATCTTAAAAAAAAAATTATGTGAAAAGCAGGGCAGGATGCTGCTCTAGAGTCTGCTTAGTTAGAAAGGGCTATGACCGTTAGAGGAGCCATTACTGACCCAGCCTTCCCTCATCACTAAGGAACACTTCTGCAGTTGGGTGCACTTTTGCAGAGAAAAATGGACAGCCTGCATCAGCAACTGACTCTATCCACTGACACAGACTGACTGATGGAAACTTCTCACAGCCCTAAGACTTTAAGCCTTGGTACAAGGGTTTACATCAGGCCCTTCACAGAAGAGGAGCCACTTAATCCTAGAATCACACTAGACTTCCTACAAGACAAACTGGGTGTTTTCTCTGTAGTCTATTAATTCCCAGAGAACAATAAAACCATACTTTTACACCTCTGCATCCGCATTCATTGTTTTCATGTATAATTGTGCCTTTGTAAAGATGGAGTGCTTATGATGGGTGGCAGACGGCACCCCAGGTTTGCTATGGACAGCAAGCACATCATTCTTACTGAGAGGTACTGCTGGCTTAGGTCTCTGGCAATCATTTCTACCATTTCATTCTGAAATGACATGTAGATTTCAAAAAATAAAAACAGAAAGAATGAGGGGAAATGCCAAAGGACTCTGTGTCTATCCTCCCAAAAAGGAAATTCAAACGTTTCATAATTTAAATGGAAAGTGGCTACAGCTCACACATTTGCCCACATGCTTTTTATTAAATTACTGAAAGGTTTTCTTATTTCTCTGCGTTTTGAAATTCTCAAATCCAACGTATATTTTCTATGTTTTCATACTGAATGAGGAAAAAAAAAAGAAGAAGAAGAAAAAAAATTCCCCAAAGATTGCATACCAAAGAGCAGAGCCTCCTGTTCACGGAGATTGATGTATGTTTATGAGGAAAGCCAGCATGCAATTTTCAAAGCCTGCAGGTTCATTGTGAGTTAAAGCATGTGGTCTCCACGCAAATCATTCCATCTTTTCAGAATCACTCATCAGAGCTCCCGATTGTCTGACTCCCTGAGCCTCTCTTGGCTGTTCTGTCCCTGTCAGGCCTGGGTCTATGGCTGTGGAAGCCATGAGAGGAAGAAGTCATCAGGTATTTTCAGTGTCTTCTTTTATAATACCACTCCAGGTCACCTAAAACGTTGTTCCATTTGCTTGTCAATTTCCCCTTTGTGCTTTTTAAATCTCTGTGCTTTCTTATTATAAATAAGAAAGAAAACTTCCCTGTAGAATATCTTTTTTTTTTTTTTCAGTTTTTACACAAAGGTATGTTGAGTGTGTATGTATTCATGTGTGTCTGCGCTGGAGCCTGTGAACATTCATTGTCTTCACCAAAACCCTGCTGTTCGGTTTTTAAGACATGGTCTCTTTCTGAGCCTGACACTCACAGATGCTACCAGACTGCCCTTCTAACTAGCTCACAGTGATCCTCCTGCCTCTGTCTCACCAGAACTGAGGCTACTGTCACATGCCACCAAACAAGTCTTTTCACAGAGGTCCTGGAGATTTGAACTCAGGTCCTTTCAGTGACACGGAGCAAACACTTTACTGTCTGAGCTGTCTAATTGGAGCTGGGTATATAAATGGAGTTGTGTTGCTAGGTTGCAAGACTGCAGAACATTTTTTTTTTCATGACAAAACACAAATAGTTTTGAAAATGTGTAGTCTTTCAAGAAAGCATAAATAGAGAAGATCATTCACCCTCAAACACATGTTAACATCTAGCATACTACATAACACACCCTCAGAAAATGTCTTTGAAAGAGTAAGGCTAGGTGGCTTCTGATTTGTCACCTGCTTTGTTGTTGTTGTTTAATACAATTTCTCAGCATCAAATGAATGAAGATTCCATACTAATAGTTGAGCATGATTCTTGACTTACCCTCAAACCAAAATCGGGTGAGGGTGACTTAAATATAGGAGTCATTTGTCTTAAAATCTCTGGGTTGGTTTGTTCCTTGTCCCCTTGAGCTCCTCCTCACTTGGGATATGCTAGAGGGGCTTAGACCTGTTAGTTGCCCACCTCCAAGCTCATTTAGCAAGTTGAAGCCAGTGAGCACAGGCTAGCTTTGAATGGGGACAAAGGCAGTAAGGAGATGGGTTTTCTGGCTCTACCTAGCTGAGTACTGGATATGTGCCGTGGGGCTGTGCTGTCAGCAGATTAAGTGGAGACTCTGAGCTGCTGACCACCCTGGCAGTCAGGAGGCCAGTGCCACACCAGCAAAACAATTGCTGGGCTATAGAACAAATGGTACATAGCTTCTGTGAATAAAGTAGCACTTTCCAGGGAAGCTTGTCCTTAAGCATTATGAGATAACAACCCCAAGTAAAGAAGAGCCCACACTCAGAACGATCATGGCAGACATCAAGAGGGACTGGAATTGAGACAAGCTGGGATTTCCTTGTGCAGAAAGGTCTTTAAATGCCAGAATCATTTGCTCTTGAGCTGCAGTGTCTACATCTGTGATAGTAAAGAGAAAGGATCCCCGTGATAGATTCTATTATGGTTTTATAGGATAAAGCAGAGACTATCCCAGACTTTCCTTCTGTCACTCAGCATGTCCCACAGACAGTCACAGGAGTGCAGGGTCTCCATTTATATCCTTGGTGAGTCTGAAACAGAAAGGTGAGGTTCAAGGAAATGCCATGGAAAAGGGACTTAGAGGAAAACCCTGTTACTCTGAGCGTGGAAGGAGGTGGCTGTTGTGCATTGCCATAGAGAGGCCACTGGTTCTGTTCTGTCTCTGTTGGTAGAACCAACCCACACAAGAGAGGTAGACCACAGACAGCCCAGCAAAGCAGATGGGAGAGAAGATGGAGGATGTTCAGGTGACAATGGGTACAGCAAAATGCTACCTGGCAAAGGAACAAGGCTCTAGTATCTATAGTCCCCCTACTCCCAAGTGGCTGAGGGGCAGGCACTACCACTGCTTGTTGCTAAGAGTGTTGTTGTCACTGGCTAAACAGGAATCCCCCATTGCAAGTAGATGCCCCAGTGGTCCATAGGCACATTACAGCTTGGGATGCTGTGTTACAGAAATTGCAACAGGTAAGTCTGCAACGTATGTATGAAATGATGCATACATGAGCTCCCAGGCAAACTGGCTTTGATTATACAGACCAAGAGGAGCAAAGACTTCAAACAGGGGAAGAAGAGTAATATAAAGCTACACGTTAAAATGTGATATGTCTCTATGTGTAGATACGTCTAGATGAGTGCGTCTATATATGTAACATAAAAACAATTAGAGTTCTGTTGAGTAGATCACTTGAGAGCTGTGCAGGATAAAGGGTTTAAGAACTATTTAAATGTGTCATCCTTAATCCCATATTTTCTTTTGTACTAATTCCTGCAAAGTATCAGAGGCCCTGCTCTTAGCTCCAGGAAGCTAAGTGGTCCCCCGAGTGCAATTCTCAGGCAACGTTTTATCAAACAGTGAGTCAACAGAGGCTTACTCCCCAGATGATGAGGTCACAAAACACATGTCAGTCTAGTCACCACCTAGAAGAACCTAAGCCAGAACTGTGAAGTCCGCATGGGAAGCTAGAAGCAGGATGGAGAAGATGGGTGGAAATATTGCTGAAGCGAATTTGCAATCTAGACAGAGCCCAAGAGAAACGAAGACCCGAAGCATTGTATGCCTTGTCAGAAAATTCTGCCAATCCAAATTCAGGAACCAATGAATTCTGGTAGCAGGACCAACTTGCTATGCAGCATAATGCTAGCAAGAGAGGCAGTAGGGATGGTGTTATGGAACCAGTCAGCTACCTATAAGTGCACTGATACAGAATTGGGAGAGGGTCAAGTTTTCTCTCTGGCCATCCTTCCTGTTTACAAACCATGAATGATTGCTGAGGCGTTGCAGAGAGCAGAGGTGCTGAGCTCTCTGTATGGCTTCCTGTTCTCTGACCTGTCCTCAGAGTGACTTCTCTTTGTAGCGGTGAAAACTCCTCCGGGGCAGACTCACCTGGTGAGCCCCCTCTGCTCTGCCGTGAGTAGGTAGACCTGGAATTGGAAACATTTCACTAGGTGCTAAGGAGGCTCATGTGAGCACTGACTGGAACATAGCCCTTCCCTCAGCTAATAATCAGAACCTGATTTTTTGTTCAAGATGAGCATCTCACGTGTAAGCTCAGTACCCCAAACCACAGTTAATAAATCGGCTAACTGGAAACGCATACCCAGCAGTGCTCCAAAGGTTTCACTTAACCACCACTCTTACAGAAACTTCCTGAAATGTGTACTCTTAAGAGGTAGTTTGAAAGGCACTGAGAAGGCTACATCACACTTCTTTGGGCTTCCATTCCCTTATGTATAACGTGGGTATAATGTCAATGATATACATTTTATACTATTCTTATAAAGATTAAGTGGGGGAGTGTGTGTGTGTGTGTGTGTGTGTGTGTGTGTGTTATAGATGCATACAATACCTGACACATTGATCAGTGTGCTACATAAAGATCAACTTATTATTTCTGTTGTCAAATACCAAGTCCCTTATATTATTAATATACTACAAGTAAAACATGAGCCAAGTCCATTGCTCATCATAAGAGAAAGCATAGAGCAGACAGAGTTTGACCGTGCAGTCAACGGGAGAGGAAATGGAGCTTCGCTCTGTGGTAAGTCTTTCTGTTAGGGTGTTAACAGAACAGGGCTAAATTTCAATGTGTTTGCAAATTCCTGTGGCTGAGGCTTTCCCTTCAAAGATCTGAGCTTTGCGGAATTCTTTTAATGAATAATCAAGCCATTTACCTGAGCTAAGTAAAATCATAAAGTCGTGGCCCTACCAATGAAGATGCTAAAGTTTTGGGCAAGGGTGGAGACTGCGAGAGTCCTGGGTAACATCAATCCTTGTGGCGAGGTCCTATCAAGGGAAGACAGTCCCAGTTGTCACTGCTTATCCTTCACAGTACCACTGCTTTTCTCGGGATGGGTTTTAATTAGCTGACTACTAAAGTCATCTGCTTTTACACATAGGCATCAGGGATGTATCAAAACCTTCAAAAAACAAAGCCAATGCAGAAAGTTGCTGGAGATTTGAGGAAGTATCCTTCCAATGGTGATGAAAGGGAGTGGACAGGGTAAGAAGAAGATGGTGTCAGAAGCAAGCAGCCTGGAGGACTGTCACTTTTCTGTGGCCAGTCTGTTCTCTTCAAACCTATCTTATACATTGGCTTTGGTTCCAGGAGGGCAAAAAAGTATCAACCATTCTATTTGTTGCAGGGTTCTTTTTCTCTCCACAGTCATTAGCATAGCTGAACAATCCTTTGAGAGAGGACTGCAGACAGCTGTACTAAAAGTAAGAGTGACATTTGCATACAGAGGCATGTGTGTATTCAAAGGCAAGTCATGTTGGCAGAGTGAATCTGTCTCCACATGCCACCATTACACAGAGGAGCTGTATGGCCAAGTATGGTCTGATCAACATCCCAGATCACCCACCTCATGGAAACTGAATCCACAGTGGGATGTTTCTAAAAAGAACTAGCTATTAACAAAGAATAATTATTAGCAAATTATAGTTATGATCAGTAAGAGCACAGATTAAATATATATTCATATATTAGTCTTGTTTATGATAAGTAAGTCTATTACTATATGGTAGTTGTAACTTATATGCTTTAATAAATATAAATTAATAATTGGAATATATATTCTGTTTTAAATAAACCTGATACTTTCTATATTATATGTGTGTGTATATGCTAACTACAAAGTTTAGTTTTAAATTGTCACTCATAACTAAATAAGCATTATATTTAAACTTTCACCTGTCTAGCAAAAATTCTCTCTTATTTATACCTAGAGTACTCAGCTTTAATATCACTTTGTCATCATTTATAGCCTAGGATATTAACTTTAGAACTTTTTTTTCATATCACTATAAACACAGTTATCAAAAAATATGAAATTATGCCTATACTATTAAATCATCATTTTACCAATCGCATTTAAAACCATATTTTGGTTTACAATTGATTTATTATAGCAAATGAATATTGAATCCATGTATTTGACAAGAGTTGGTTAAACAGGGAATGAAACAATTGAAAAGCAAGCTACAACTCTAACATCTGATTTTCCTTTTTTTTCTTCCTTTACTAGCATCTTACAGCTATGTCTGTCCCCTCTGATTTTATTTACAACACATTTTTGTCACAAGCGATATACAAAGAAAGAGATGAAACCGAAGGCATAATAAATGGACTTTCGGACTGCATATAATACATTTCCTTTAATACTGTATTGAAGCTACAGAGCAGCCATCTTTTTTCTTCTTCTTCTTCTTTTCCTCTTCATTTTCACGGCTGGTGCCAAAGGAGCCCATACATCCAGGTAGCCTTCAGAAACAGTGTCAGAGCCCCCAACTCTGTCACTCCCCAATGACGAATGAGATGCTTTTTCTAAACAAATAAGCACTTCAGAGGGATGCCCTTGACAGGGCTGTTAATCCAGAAGGCCTCCCTTATCGCTGCAGAATTCAAGGGCTGAGGCTTCACAGGATCCCTGCGCTGCCTGGCTCTTGGGCAGCTGCAAAGTACAAGGCGCACAACCAAGGTTCACGGAGAGCAGCCAGACACTGGCCTTTCTGCCCAGGCATCTGCCCCTTCCAGATTTAGCCTTCAGATAACTGCACGTTGCTCTCTTAGAACACTCAAACCATATACTCTATACACACAGCAATTAGTGAGTCTGCTGTGTGGGTAAAATCTTCATTTTTCTCTCTCAGAAAAACTATTGTCGACATAGATTGCCATTTACCCAAAGAAAATCAAAGAATGGGTCTCACTCGATGGGTCTGGGTCTCACAGGAACACAAGAAGAAATGGAAACCCTGATGCTCGGTTGTGGGGCATGAAACATGGAGAGTATCTTAGCTCTTATCAGCATTGCATAAATTTCCTACCAAAACTCTCTGGCTCTTGGCTCTGCCTCCCCTGACATCAGACTAAAGGTCAGCGCTTGCTTTACATTCCAGAAGCTATTAGGAATCAGCTTCTCGGCTTGTTCTCCTGCTAAGAATTGACGAGTTGACATTAATTCACCGAGGCTCAACAAATCTCTCGGTAGCATCTCCCAAAATACTATGTCCAGATGATGGCTGAGAATCAGAATTCTTTAGGTAGTCTTCGCTCTGTTGGTATTTTAAAAGCATTAACATTTAAAAATCAGCTTTGTCTCTGAGGAAGATGACCTGCTCCCAAGGTGCCCCTTCCTCCCTCTGCCCTCCCGTCCCTCCCGTGTAGCTCCATAAGGATGAAGAATCCATGAATGTGTGTTTTTTTTCCCCGTTCATGAGCCTAATAATGCCTTAGGACTTTTAGGAAAGAGAAGTAACAACGCATATTTGAAAAGCAGAGCATAATACATTTTAAAATATTCAAAAGCACAGACTAATATAATAGAACCGGTCAGTGCTAGGTACCTGGAGCTGTGTTCTTTCTTTCCTTCTCTTATCTCTCTGCTTTTCTCTTTCTCCCTCCCACCCCCACCCCCCACCCCCGCCCTTAACACAAATCAGATGGAAATAAGAGATCTTGGGCCTGAGAAGATAAAAGAAAAACAAAACAAAGAAACAAAAAACAAAACTAAAGCCGAGAGGGGAAGACCACAGCAGGTTCTTTTCAGTGTTTCAAACAAATTGTTTCCTCCTAAGACGTTCATTCGCTTTTTCCTGAATGCTAAGTTCTGATTTGCATGCTGCCTGAATATTAAATCTTACAACTGTGCAGTTAAGCAAAGCAGAAATGCTGGTTTGTAGTTTGCTTCCAATTATCTGCTCACAGAGCACAAACACTAAAGTTTCTGACTATTGCTTCTTAGAACAGAAAGTTTGCGATGGTCTTTCAACTCAGCATATCTGCCTCCTAACTGTCACACAAGAGAAGAAATTCAAGTCTGGACTCCCCATTAGATTGCATAAGTTGTGTTGCTAAGAACTAGACTATGGTGAATTTAAGTACTCTAATATTCAAAGTCTGTTGGTAGCTACTTATTTCTTAAACCAGGACTATAGACTTTTATATATATTCTATATAAATGAAACATTAAGTGGACCTTATTGAAATGGCTCAAGAAAATTTCAAAGTACCAAAAAAGTCCATTTTTTTTCAAGTATCCTATAAATGTGTGCATGTGTGTGTGTGTGTGCGTGTGTGTGTGTGTGTGTGTGTGTGTGTGTGTGTGTGTGTGTCAAACTGAATCAAAAGTTAAATTGCCAGGTAGAAGCAATCTGTTATGATGCTCATAGATACAATATTAACATTCACATAAACCATTTCATTAAGCTCCATAGCTAACTTAAATTTAAACTTTATGTATTATAGGCTTATAAAAGGAAAAATGTTTTAGTATATCAATAGAAATTAAACTAGTAAAGCATTGCAAACAGCATGTAGGGTAAGCCCAACCTCTCTCTCAAGCCCGGGACAGTTTGTTTTGTGGAAACGTCACACTTTTGTTGTCTTCAAACTTCATGACCAGGACATAGGTCTCCTTCTAGTTGCAAGGCTATAAATTCACAGCAGGAGGAACTGGACTGAAGGGTCACAGCCCTGGAAAGGTTGGAGACTGCTGCTCTATACAAGCTCAAACGTTCTGGTCTCAGGGATTATGACAAAACTCATCTCACTTGCAAGGAAGCAGGAAAAGAAGAGGAGGGAGAGGAAAGAAGGAAAGGAAATTCATTTTTGAATAAATAAATCTGAAGTGTAAACAGTGAAAGTTAAAATGAATGTTTCTCATAAGTTAGGTAAAAAGACTTCAAAGTGATACATAATAGGATTTGGTGCCTTTGAGTTTTTAATACAGAGGTAAGGGGGATATTTCATAACATAGTTTGTTCTTAAATTTGAGTCTTAGCCGAGTTAGAGAAATTAAGAGTTATCAAGAAATCTTATTTGTTTGAGAAGAACTGCCAGGTCTATCTCAAGTGAGTTTGCACACAGCCCCTTATCTTTGAGCAAACAAGAGACTGGATGATTATATTGCCATCAATGATGTTCCCATGAGAACTGAACTCAAAAGGAAGTGTTAGGCTTGAAGCGCTAGCTACAGGGTAGTCCTCCAACCTTCTCACTGGGGCGTGGTACTTTACTCAATAATTGGGCATATCTGCCTGGAAATGGCTCTTTAATTTTCTGTTTATTGACTGGGACACTCTGCAAAGAAAGCAAGAGCAGCCTCCATGGGTGACAGATCGGATGGGATGTGACCATCCCACACAGAGCTGCGTTCCTTGTTCTCCGTTATCTCTCTGGACAAATCTATGCAGCCTTTAACTGCTGGCTTATCTGTGCAATAATTAACAGTTTGCATTTGGAGCAGAGTCTTCCTTTAAAAAAAAAAAGAGTATGTCATAGGTTATGTGAAATATACGCCTCAATCTAACCATGGAATTGATTTATAAAACAGAAATTGCTTGGCAACTGTCTTTTAATTGTCAGCCGGGACCTAAACCCTGCCAGAAAGCATTCAAATGGATTGTTCTCTACAGTGAGTGCGTGAAGTTGATTCAATTGATACCAGAGTTGCTCTTAACATTTATCGTAAAACACAATCTATATAGGCAGACAGCATATTATCATCTTTCTGTGAAAGATCAATTGCAGTCAAAGAGATTTTTTTTTCTTTGTAATTTCCTCCAAAATAAACATGAAATCCTGCATGAGAGATGCTAGACAGGGAAGGCTCCAAGGGTAGTGTATCCTGTACATGAGGTGGGCACTGCCTCCAGGAAACTCAGATTAGAAAAGTCTCTTTAATAATGAAGACAAATAAACCCTCCACAAGGTAATTCACTCGGCCTTCGTCAGTTACACTTACATCTCATGAGATGTTATTAGATGACTGAACAGGTGAATCAACAAAGATGTTTTCTGAAATCAAATGGGAATCTGACTTTATGAGACAGTACCACTGTCTCTCAGTTAAATGCTTATGAAACAAAACTACTTTGAAGTTGAAAAATAATTTAGCAAGGGGAAATAAGCCATAGTTTTCCTACTAAACTCTACTTTATGGTGTGATGACATTAAAGAATGTTTTTATTCTAAATGTGTATTTTCCTAATGAATAGTAACGGCTATGAAGTGATGTTTCTTGCTATATATGAATGTAATACTTGATTTGGTGTTAAAATAAACTCATGTTTTAAAATATATAGAATTTTTAACACTGAACCTATGCCTAGATATATAGTTGAGGAAGTAGGGGCTGAAGAGTGTGTTAACTGATCAAATTTAGAGAGCATAGCATTTTGGGATCTTCTTGGGAAAACAATCTAGGAAGAAGTGACTCCAGCATGCTATGTGAAACTATGGTATAAAACTGATCTCAACTTTATAGGATTAGATATATTTATTTTTATTTTCTGTGTATGAGTGGTTTTGCCTACATGCACCACCTGCAGGCCTGGTACTCTCGAAAGTCTGAAGAGAGTATCAGACTCTCTGGAGCTGGAGTACTAAGCCATGGCGTGGGTGCTAGGAACTAAACCTCATCTGCAAGAGCAACAAACGCTCTAACCTGATGTCCTACCTGTCCAGCCGCTGATCTCAGCTTTATCAGTACGGCCCTGCTGGTAACCATGGGGAAATGGATCAGACACAACAGTGTTTAAGAGCTCTCTTCTTTTGTGATTGGGTTCCCTCACTCAGGATGATACCCTCCAGATCCATCCATTTGCCTAAGAATTTCATAAATTCATTGTTTTTAATAGCTGAGTAGTACTCCATTGTGTAAATGTACCACATTTTCTGTATCC
>NC_034593.1:116201131-116274807 GCF_900095145.1 Mus pahari | reverse complement strand
CTCTTTTGAGGCTATGGCAGTGCCTGGTAAATACAGAAGTGGATGCTCACAGTGAGCTATTGGATGGAACACAGGGCTCCAATGGAGGAGCTACAGAAAGTACCCAAGGAGCTGAAGGGGTTTGTAACCCTATAGGAGGAACAGCAATATGAACTAACCAGTACCTCCTGAGCTCGTGTCTCTTGCTGCATATGTAGCAGAAGATGGCCTAATCGGCCATCATTGGAAGGATAGGCCCTTGGTCTTGCAAAGATTATATGCCCCAATACAGGGGAATGCCAGGGCCAGGAAGTGGGAGTGGTGGGTTGGGGAACAGGGCAGGGGTAGGGTATAGGGGACTTTCGGGATAGCATTTGAATTGTACATGAAGAAAATATCTAATTTTTTATTGTTAAAAAAAAAAAAAAGAGTTTTCTTCTGCCCATTCTAATTGGCTATCCTATTGGTTTCAAAGACCACAGTTTCCGATTGAAAAGCAAAGCTGGCCTTACTGAAAACACGGGACTTAGAACTCCCAGCTGGGTTGGGTTGCTTGGGGCCTGGCTACTTGGTGAATTGTGAATTGGTGATTTGGTGAATTGTGAGCACCAATGTGAACATGGTTTGGGGACAAAGGGAGGCACAGGGGTGGAGGGAGGGAACACGGGGCGGTGGGGGGGGGGATGCTGTCAGGTCTTCCACCCACCATTGTGACTGCAGGGCTATCCCACCCAACTGTAAAGTCAGCCCGGCTGTGCTGCACCTTAAGAGTAGCTTGAATTGCTGCAGGTCTCTTCTCCAGGATCCCTACAAGTTGCCATCAAGCAGGCTTGCAGCACAAATCTACATCTGCATCGATTGGGCTATCCATCCAGGGACCTTTCACCTGCCCTCTGTTTGTGTGGCTTCATATCTTTATGACACGGAATGGACAGCGTGGCGCCGCGTTGCTGTTATCCATTAACCATTCCTGTTTTACTAATCATCACTGACTCCATCTTTCTCTGTCCTATCTGTTATTGTCTTCTGAAAAGAGATGTGAGGTTTTCTTTGCCTGCTGTGGTTTACATGACATGATTTGTGTATCTGCCTACAAGAGTTTCTCAAATGAACCCTGTGTATTATCTAACCCCCCCCAAACCCTTCCTCCTCAGAAGAAAGAAGAAAAGGTTATACATCTGTAAAATGACAGCACTTATGAAAAATTAGAGTTCGGCCCACATGGCTCTCATCAGACACAAGCTCATCTCCTGTGCCACAGACACTGTTCATTTCCTTGACATCAGACCGCAGTTAAAAACAGGAAGCACCTAATAAATTGCCTGCTCTCTCAAATTAACAAAGCATAAAGAAACTTCTAGGTAATCAATGAGTATTTCTTACTCTTAAAATAAAAATGCAAGTGTCAAACAGCAGTAACTTCAACATGGGATCACACTTCTCCTATTAAAATGACTTTAAGATGTCAGCCCAGCCTAAGTTTGGAAAAAGCCTGCTCGAGAGAAGGGGGTGGAACAAAAAAAAAAAAAAAAAAAAAAAACAGGGCTCTCTCCCTAATTTTCTGTCATGGAGACATCAAGCATTTCAAAGCCATGATGAAATCTTATCCTGGAGTCACTACACTGAGATTAGGCACACATGTTTTCAAGAAATGATATGTAATACATAACAATTATGTAAGTGTGAGGATTCCCAAAGTGACACTGTGAGAAATCAATCAGCCCTGTTTTCAAATGTGTGGGGTTGGGGATTCTGAGTCTTATAAAAGGTTCCCCCCCCCCCATCAATATATCTAATTGTTAAAAGCTATTGCTTTTGCGTGTTTTAGCCTAGAGTCGATGCCAAGAGTAGGAAAGTATGAATCAAAAGGACACTTTCAAAAGCTCTATTTTGGAATTAAAAACAACCAAGTAAATTTGTTGGCATGGGGGAGGGAGAGGGCTGTGTTAAGCAACCATGCCCCTCCTCTGCCTAGCTCAATGTAAGAAAGCTGAAGTCCTTTCACCAAGAAAAGAAAAATAGCAACTCTAAGAAGGTTTGTCCCTCCTTTCAAAGTCTCTGAGCATCTTAATTAGGCTGATGCTTCCACACTTAGGTTTCATCCTTACCCTTAAAACAAGCTCCCAGGAAACGGAACTGTTGGAAATAAAACTTAAGTTCCCGAGTTAAAAACATTCATTGGGAAAACCACATTTCTTCAGGGCAGAATTAGACTACTCAGCTTCCAACAGTGACACAAAAGATCTCTACTCCACTCAGACACTTCCTTACTAAGCTGCCAAGCGTGTTCTTGTCTTGTGTGTGAGTGACCCCTTCAGGTGCTAGTTTGAAAAGACTGACTGTTCTGTCTACCAAGAAGGAAAAGCCTTCTTGAATGCTAAGAATTTATGGAAAAGCTATTCAACAAAATGTTTGAAATTAATCCAAAAATTGCAGGATAATAATTCTATTTTTAGGATAAAACGTTTTAATCAAGGCATTCCATAACCATTCATAAACAGCCACCAAGAAAGTTTTTTTAATGCTATGTGCAAGAAGCTATGCTACCAAGAGGGCAGGCACAAGAGTCAGAGCACACTGTCAGATTCAACTTCAAATAACCTCTACACTGTTCCCGCAGGTACAGAGGAGCTCATTGTATCCTACCTATTATCTGGGTCATTCTCAGACAATATCCATGCCATAATAACAAGAGACATGATAATGCAAGATCATGGTTCTTTCAGCATGCACTAATCACAAACTACACAATTCATAAGCTACACTTGCCCACCAAACATAGTTTCATAATCATCAGAGGCTCAGACAAAATACAACCTGAACACAGTACAAACAAATCAGTACAATTGAATTAAGTCTGACTCTGTAAAACGTGAAGTGCAGTTAACACTCATGTCTTTAAATTATGCTCAACTTGAAAAAGAAAACAAAAGTAAGACAAGGTGTTTCTCACTTGCCCAATTCATAGGAGTAGTGGTTGCACCATGTACGAGAGATTTCTGAGAAGATGGATGTACTGGATAGCTTTGTGTCAACTTGATACAGCTGGAGTTATCATAGAGAAAGGAGCTTCAGTTGGGGAAATGCCTCCATGAGATCCAGCTGCAGGGCATTTTCTCAATTAGTGATCAAGGGGGGATGTCCCCTGGTGGGTGGTGCCATCTCTGGGCTGGTAGTCTTGGGTTCTATAAGAGAGTGGACTGAGCAAGCCAGGGGAAGCAAGTCAGTAAAGAACATCCCTCCATGGCTTCTGCATCAGCTCCTGCTCCCTGACCCACTTGAGTTCCAGTCCTGCATCCTTTGGTGATCAACAGCAGTATGGANTCAGCTCCTGCTCCCTGACCCACTTGAGTTCCAGTCCTGCATCCTTTGGTGATCAACAGCAGTATGGAAATGTAAGCCAAATAAACCCTTTCCTCCCCTACTTGCTTCTTGGTCATGATGTTTGTGCAGGAATAGAAACCCTGACTAAGACAATGGATCTCTACCACAGACGTGACCTACCTACAGTGGTGGCCACCAGCCACAGGGACCCACTGAGCACTTAAAACATGATTAGTGAACTAACAAAATTTCACAGTTCATTTAAATGCAGTTACCTGATTGATGATATCTGTTTTCAATATCACACTGGAAAACAGCCAGTATCTAGAGCAGTGAAAGAAACGATGTCATTCATAGCCTGGAGGTACCAGTGAAAAAAATGGCAGAGTTTAAAGTGTTTCAGGAGGAAATTTCCATAATTTTTCTTAATATTAGTATTTCAGTATTTTCTCTTATCTAGGAATTCCATTTCAGGATTTGTTTTTCATATGAAATACATTATAATATAAAATGTATTATAAAAAATATCTATGCAAATTAAAATGCTACATTGACCTCAATACAGAATTGAGTAATCTCTTGTACGTTTAAGCAATACAACACGGTAGCTTTAAGAGAATGGGAGTAAAGAACATGTAATGACATGAAATATGCCAGTAATTGGTGGTTAAATGAAAACTCAAAATCATCAACATACGATATGATATATTTCAGTATTTGCATAATTTTGGAAGAGTATATCATAAGCAACATTATAGACATTTAGACAATAAAGCAAATCAATTCCAGTTATTCTAAATTGTCACCATTTGTGGAGTTTTATTAAAATTTGAAAATGGAAATCACACTGTTAACACCATTCGTTCATTTGTTCCAATTAAAATTATATCACACATATCTTCCCACACCAATAAGAAGCATATTAACTGAAATTATTTCAGTGTCCCACTGTGCTTGTTACCTAGTTTCTTCTCTAATTGTCCCCTATTTATGTATACTCTGAGATGATTTCAGTTCAGTCTCTGAAATGTTATTAATGGCTTGATAACACCAGGATAAATCTTCACAAGTTGTAAAAGCTTACTGATAGCAGTAACTAAACTGTTTTGAAAGCAAGGCTAAAACCAGTGAGTCAATATTAGCCATCATTCCTACTAATACAAATAGTATGTTGCCTATATGAGTAAATGTTATTAAAATGTTCTAGATACGGCTCTCGGGCATTCATTCCACCAACTCAATTATTCCCCTCCATTAATCTTAAGGAAGAACTCAAGACAGTGTTTGCAAGGGAAATGATTTACTCTCTGGTAATTAATTCCCTCCTCCTCCTTCTCCTCTTCCTCCTCGTTTCATGACTCTTTCAAGAAAACGATTCATTTTTAGTAAAACTCAGATGCAAAGCAGCTGAGCTCATAGCAGCAATGTAGTGGATTTCTCGATATAAAAAGGAAGTCACTCATCACAGGACAAAATACAAGGTACTCCTCAGACACCAAGTCTTAGAGTAAACCTTAGGATCCAGCATGTACCCAGATCTGGAAGGTAATGAAAGGGGAAGAAGGAACCTTAAAGATCAGGAGCTTCCGGAATAGCAGGAGAAGGATTAGAATTCCTTATAATCTGTGTTAAGCTCGGCACTACAGACAGCTTCATGATGATGCAGCCCTGTGATGATGTAGATTCGTGATGATGCAAGAATAGTCCTGATGGCCCCCATTGGCTAACGAATTCCACCCTCTGTAGTGAGACCAAAACCAGTACATCACCACCGCCCTGGTTACACACACTTTATGCGATGCATGATCAAATTGAGGCAACTGTTAGTTAACAGTGTACATGCTACTTTATTCTATAGGTTGAATCATGTTTTAATTCAGCCCTGTTCTGAGTCGTAAGAAAGTCCTGTGTAGATATAGCCTTTCTAATAAGTATCTAAAATGGAGAAGTTGTATTATTTTTTCAGATCAAAACTATATTTAAAAAAGGAAGCACAGGAACCCCGCAGAATAAAGACATATCACCCCTTACAGAGCACTCCTTAGGAAAATGAATTCTGTCAGAATCCATCATGCGTTCTATCACATGCTCTGAACTTGCTTTACCAACTCAGGGCATACTTTCCCACTTAGTCTGAATTGGTCATTTCTTTAACTGAAGCACCACAAACTTCATGTTTGCCACCCCCACACACACACACACACGTGTGTGTGTGTGTGTGTGTGTGTGTGTGTGTGTGTGTGTGTGTGTGTGTGTAAGACAGAGGACAATAAACAAGAATCAGTTCTCTCCTTCAGGGATCTGGGGGAATCAATCATAAATCATCAGGCTCCTGTAGTAAGTGACATCTTTCCCCCACTGACTTCCCTAGCCATGGCAGAGATCCCCAGGAACCTTACTTACATTAATCGATGGCCATGGCTTGCTACAAGCATCATAACTATTTACCTTGTGTAGTGTTTTATATGTAAAATCTCAGTCGTGAGCTCCCGTGTTTGAACACCTGACCTTCAGCTGGTGCTGCTGTTTTAGAACATTGTGGAAACTTGAGGAGATGGAGACTTTGTTGGAGGAAGTGAGTCCTGGAAATAGGTCCTGACAACTGATAGTCCAGCACCACTTCCTGACCATTCTCTGCTTCCTTTTCCATCCAGATGTGATTTAAAAGACCCAGCTTCACACTCCTACCACGATGGAACTACCTCCTGCCACACAGACTCCTCCATGACTGACCGTACTCCCTTAAACTGTAAGCCAAGACATTCCCTCCCTGTAATCCTTTGTCAGGTATTTGCCTACAGCAAAAAAAGGAAAACCATGAATTTCTTAGTACATATCTTGCATGTATACATTCTATTTTGTTATTAAATATTAAGAGTACAGAACAATAGGTTTCAGGGTGACATTTTCACCCTAAGCAAGCCAGCTTCCCTTACACAGTTACTAGGAACTTTCCTAGAAGGACATCTTATTCCCAGTGGAAACATAACTTCTGTGCCCTCCCAGCTCAGTGAATGCCCTTACCCCTGCCTCTCATTCTTCACAGGACCCAAGCTTCTGGAAAACAAAGATCACTGGTGATTTACACGCCATTTCTACATTTTCTTCTCTTTAACTAGCTCCCTGTGAGTTCGCTGGAGCAATAATCTTGTGAGCAAGTTTGAGCTTGAGAGGAAATTGTTGGGAGACACATACATCACACACACACACACACACACACACACACACACACACACATACACACCAATGAATTAATATTTAACCATCTTGCCCACAAATAATATGTAAATATTTTTGTCTTGTCTCTATCACTCCAAACTCCTCATTTGTATGTGTTCCACTTATACACCACCCCCCCTCCCTTCTCTGTCTCACACTTTTTTCCCCACTTCCTGTCTTTCTAGGCTTGATATCCCTTACTGAAAATAGTGATGCCTTAAAACGCCTATATTTAGAATACACAATGGTTGGCATTAGCCGGGGAGGAAAACATCTTGAATCTACATTCTATCTTTTGGTGTGTGTGTGTGTGTGTGTGTGTGTGTGTGTGTGTGTGTGTGTGTACAATATGTGTGTATGCATGCAGACATGCATGTTCCTCAGCATGGCTGTGGAGCACCCTTGGGTGCTGTTTTTCACCTTCCAGCTTATTTGAGACAGAATCGCTGTTGTTTTTTTCCACTGTGTATGCCAAGCTAGCTGACCTGCAGACTCTGGACATTTCCCATATCCCCTTTTCAACACCCTGTGCATGGTCTGCTGGGATTATAGATACTCACATGGTTGCTCATAACCACCTCTAATTCCCTTTCTGGGTGTTTTAGAGCCCTCTTCTGGATTCTCAGGGCTCTGCACACATGTGGTACACTCAAGGAGGCTCACCCCCCCACACACACACACAAATAAAAAATAAACTTGTTAATGATCACAAGTTAATTCTCTGGTATTGCTTGGGGGCTTTCTTCAGACACAAGCACCCTGCTATTTCAAGTCTCCAAGGCCTTACCGGTTTAACTCCCCAGCACTTTAGAGTGTTCTAAAGCAAAGCTGCACTTGGGAGATGTTTCAGGAACTCTCCATGTTGTAAATTAATTGGCTCATTTCAGAGTTTGACAAAGCATCTCTCAGAGTCTGCCCTGGTTTTTGCTAAAGAAAGGGAAGAATGGGGGGGGGGCAACAGCAGCGGGTCAGAGACCTGGCACAAAGCGTCCCCTGAGTTTCAGTAAGTGGCCTTGTCACATGAAACTTATGTTGGCTGTTAAGTGGCTGAGCCAGCTGCAGACCATGTGCCACACAGGCCGGGCTTCTTATTTCTCCTGTCCAGTTATTGTACCTATAAATCCAGCGGGCCACCTGTGCAATGTGCTCATCAGAGGAGCCCCTGAGGAGGCATTAACATAGCAAGGCTCATAAAGCACAAATCCTTAAATGTAAAAACTGACACTTTCATCCTCTCCAGGCTACATCTATATAGATTTCTTTTTAATGAAAAAGAAAAGGCCTATTTTTTTTCAACTTCCAGCAAAATGCCTGCGTATGGGGTCATATAGCTAATAATCCTATTTTCAAAATTTCTATAATTGTGAAGCTGCGTAATTTTACCTTCCTATGAAAGTATATGTTGTTCCATAATTAGAACACTTACCCTTCTTGATAGCATTTTAGTCATGGAAAAGACTCGGGATGAACACTTGATGAACATCAACTTATAACATCAAACAACAACAACGATAATGGGGTACCTTTCAGAGACTCTGAATGCATCTTCATTCCCTCTTAATTATCTTCACAGTTACATCTCCTGAAAATCTTCTGTTTACTGGGAAAATAGCAGAGAATGAGTCTTCTCTGTTGCATCTCCACTCACAAGACTGTCAACTGTCAACTTTTTGTCAATATTTTACCATTCTTTGTAGCCTTTTAAATGTTATCTAATGGGTATTTCAGCTCAAGGGTTGAAAGTCTTTATCTATATCTGTCTCTTCTATAGTATTATAACTTCTACCAACAGTTCTCGATGGGCCTTAGAAAGAAGCTGAGAAGATGGGCTAGTGACTCTTTAGAATGCATTCATTTGCTTTCCTGGCATTTCCTATCCTAGCTCAAATACCAACAGAAGCATAGAAAGCAGAGAACACAGAGGTCATAGGCATCCTTATACTGCAAATGTGTGCACCGTGGGAACTCTGAAACTCTGAATAGCAAATTAAAACCAAGTAAAACAATAACATTCCATTTAAATAAGCCTGCCACAACAATGCAAGCTTTTCAACAAAAACTATCTTGAAGATAAGGCTAAAGGGTAAGGCACAAGAAAAAAAGGATGGTCTTTGGAGAAACAGAAATAGTACTGATAAATAAATACTAGAAAAATACTAGCAAAGCTAGAGATGTATAGAAGCAAAGAAGTGGGGTAGCTGTATTGGGCATGGAGGCCACAGAGGTCAGATGCCCTGGAACCAGAGATACAGGGTTGTGAGTTACACAGCGTGGTCCCAAGAGTCAAAATCACATCCTCTGCAAGAATATTATGGGTTTGTAACTGCTGAACCATCTCTCTCACCTGCAGATTACCTTAAAATGTTATTGTATGTGTGTGTAGCATGCCCATGACCAGAGAACAACCTGTGGTAGTCGGTTTTCTCCTTTTACTGTGTGAGCTCTGGGGATTGAATTTAGGTCCACAGGCATGTTGTCAAGTACCTTTACTCCATGAGCCATCTCACAGGCCAACATGTACTTTGAAATACATCCTCAAAGCTGAAGCAGGACCTTACTGATAAAACATAGGAACTCATCAGATCCTGACGATCATGAAAGAGGAACCAGTTAATACAGGTTTGCAGTATTGCCAGATGATTGTGATCAAGTCTGTTTCTTACTAAGTCACGAGGGAAAGAATTGGGTCAAATATTTATTAATCTAATTAATTTTCAGAGTCCATAGAAAAGAATCGTATCCTCAGTAAGTCCTTTGTCCTTGTGCCTTGGGAGTTAATCTCTAGGACAGTGACCTCGTTTCCTGTGAGCTTAGAGCCACATCAAACATTACATCAGTGGTCCTTAGGATGGGGCCCACATGGTCTCAGCTCTGCTTCCCAAGCAGGGGAGACTGGAGCCATCTGGTTGACCTTATGAAGAGCTGGAAGTTAAAGGTCAGAGGTCTGACAGTCACCTGAATGAAAAATACTGACTCGAAGCTAGGGGGACTCTGACTCCCCTCCGTATTCCCTAAGCTTTCATGAAAATGGCTGCTGAGTAATAAGCACATTACTTACTTTTCACAATTCCTAATTATCCAGAGAAGACCACTGCTAAGCATAACTTTATCATTGTGACAACACTGTACACTGTCTTTATAATGCAATCTCTCTCTCTCTCTCTCTCTCTCTCTCTCTCTCTCTCTCTCTCTCTCTCTCTCTCACACACACACACACACACACACACACACACACACGCATGCACGCACGCACGCGCGCACACACACACACACACAGAGACTGATAGACAGAAAGACACAGAGACAGACAGACACAGAGACAGACAAACACAGAGACAGAGAGATGGGAGTTCCTCTGTGAGACTCCTCTGGAAACAGAATGTACATTAACTCTCAACACTTATATACAAATCTATATTATGATGGAGGGTCATTCAGTGATGCTTTTTTTTTTTTTTTAGATTAAAAAGAAGAAGCAAGACTTCTGGGCCTCTACATTCCTTAATTGGTTGGTTTCTGTAATTTGACAGCTTTCCAAAGGCTTCTTTGTTTCAGTTGGTTGCCTTAATCCATTTTGGCTCAGGTTTGTATCCAGGATTTTTAATGCTGATCTTCTGGAAAACATAGGCTCTGCAATCTTCTTGAGAACATTATTGCTAAGCCAGGATGCAAAGACTTGTAGAAACTTAGGGCCCGAGGATCTGGTTTAATTCATAAAGTGCTTATTGGACAAACTTGAGGACCCAAGTTCAGAACCCCAGCGCCCATATAAAAGCCAGTCACAGAAGTATGTGTCTATAATTTTGGGGCTTGGGAGGTAGAAATAGCAGGATCCTTGAAGCTCACTGGCCAATTAATTTAGTCACTTTGTAAGCTCCAAGTTTGGTGAAAGACTTTCATCAAAGAAGGAAGGGAATGATTTACACACACACACACACACACACACACACACACACAAATTCAAAACAACTGCAGGTAGCCAGATTAGTATTTTGTTAAGCAGGCTAGTTAAAATACTGTTGAGCTTGTTTATAGAGACCAAAAGATGTTCAAGGAAGGTGATTTCTCTTTACATTGTCTAGTTTACAATTTTTGATAAAATTTAGATTAGGTCTATCTAGTTTTCATGTTTTGAATACATGTTCTCTCATCTCTCAATCATCATTGAAAGCATGATGGTAATAGCATAAAATACACATGAATGCCAATTCAACAGAAAATAAATCTGTGCATTTTCAGTAAACAGCCTTGACAACTTGACAAGAATGCATATGCAGAAAGAAATGACAATGCTCTCCGTAACTGATGCTGAAGAATACACTTAGGACAGAGTCCGAGGAATAACTTAGACCCTTATAACATTATCACATATCGCTTAAGATAGGTTCAAGACTTAAAAGTAAACCCACAAGATCTGAAACTTTAAAGCTAGAACAGAAGCAGGGTAACTTGCTTGGCACTGGCTGAAGTGATGAGCCATTTTCTACAACACCCAAAGCAAAAGTAAAGAAATAGGATTTAAAAAAATATTAATAAAGTAAAGTCGTTTCCATAAGGTACAGGAAACAATCCAGAGCAAAGAGACAACCTGTCGGATGGGGAAGACATTTGCAAGTCACATATCTGATAAATAGTTAATAGCCAATATATACAAATAGCCCATAAACCTCAATAACAATAAAGGACAGGGAAGAAACCAACAGAAGACATGATATGAAATTTTATTAGGGATATTTTGTTTTGGGTTTCGGTTTTGGTTTTGGTTTTGGTTTGGTTTTAAGAATTGTATTTCCTTATGTGGTCCCTGATGGCCTGGAACTGAAGCAGACTGGCCTCAAAATCAGAGATCTGTCTGCTTCTGCCTTCCAAGTTCTGGAATAAANGGTGTGTGCCACCACATCTAGCTTCTACTAGGACTTTCTTATGAGGAGGCCTATCAGTAGCTGAAAGGCATGTAAGAATTCTCAACACCAAGAACCATGAGATAAATGCCAATCAAAACCATGGTGAGATATCACCTCACATCTGCTAGAGTGGCTGTTGCCAAAAACCTAAACTATGAAAAGTACTGGCAGACTTTGTGAAAAATGGAACCATTAGATGTAGTTTAGAGGAATGTAAACTGGCAGAGCTATTAGAGAAAACAGCATAAGAGTTAAAAAATAAAATAATAAACAAATATAAATTACTGTGAAACCCATTGCTAGGTCTCTAGCAATTTATATCTAAAGAAACTACAAAGAAATATAAAGAAGATATAAAGATTTCTTTATTGCTAAAGAAAATGAAATTGATTCCTGAACAGGACATCTATCTTACCATGTTGATTACTACCTCAGTTCATAGTCAAGGTACAGGCACATTTTAACTTGTTGCAATAATAGAATGAAATCAAAAACTAAAAGAAAGAAAATAGTATATAGCTCACAGTTTAAGAGATTTCAGTCCATAGTCCCTAGCCCCATTAATCTGCACCATGGGGAGGCAGAACATCATGGAGCTGTGAGAACATGGCTGAAGATGACTATTTATTTTATGGTCGACAGGAGAGAGTGACACAGAAGGGACCACATAATACCAAGGACCTGGCCCCAGAAAGCTTCTCCATGCAGAAAGGTCCCAGCCCCTGATGGTTTTAGAACCTCTCTCAAAGGATCAGCAGGTAGAGACAAAGCAGTTAGCACACAACTTAGGGAGGATATGCCCTATTTAAAACTTCAACAAGAACAATCCTTGACCGTGAACAGGTAAATAAATAGAGAGACATATAGAGAAATAGAGACAGAGACAGCAACACAGAGAGACAGAGAGACAGTTGTGCTAGGTATGGACCCCATGCTCACACAAGTGCCTTACTGACTGAGCCAATTCTTTACCCTCCCTACTCCTTCTAAAATTCCCAGGCCTCTCCTTTTATAGCAAAAACCAACCATCTGCTTGGGGGACTTGCCTTTTATTTGTACATTTTGGTTTTAAGCCTCTTAGCAGTTGACTTGTTTCTTTAACAAGCTTTGGAGTATAGATAATGTAGACTCCATATATGGTGTAATGATTTGATAAATAGTAGTACAACTAACTATACCTGAAAAAAAAAATGAAGGGATAGCAAGCTTTGGTGATGGAGAATGGCCATTCCACTCAGTCATCTAGCTCCTTACTATTAAGTATACAAATAAAAAAAATTATAGTTTTTTCAATACTCCATGTGAATGTATTTCTGTATGACACACATTTATTTTCAAAAAGAGAAAGTAGTGAGTTTTTTTAAAATATATATATATAATTAATATTTATGGCATTTGCAAAATGTGGTGGTTAAAATGTGAATAGCTTCCCTAGGCTCATGGATTTGAATGCTTGGCTACCAGAAAATGGCACTATTTGAAGAGATTAGGAGGAATGGCCTCACTGGACGAAATGTGTCACTGGAGGTGGGCTATGAGGATTTCAGAAAGTCAAGCAAGGCCCAGTAGCTCTCTCTCTCTCTCTCTCTCTCTCTCTCTCTCTCTCCCTCCCTCCCTCCCTCCCTCCCTCCCTCCTTCCTTCCCCCCTCTCCTGCCTGCAGGTCTAGATGTGGAAGTCTCAGCTACTTCTCCAGAATCATGTGTGCCTGTGTGCCACCATGCATCCTGCCATGATAATAGTGGCCTAAATCTCTGAATCCATAAGCAAGCCTCAATGTTCTGTATAAGAGTTCCTGTGATCACGGTGTCTGCTCATAGCAATAGAACACTGACTGAGATTCACAGTTAGCTTCCATTGCGTCCTGGTTTGCTTTCTACTTCTGGCATAAAACCCCATAACCAAAGCCATGTAGAAAGGAAAAGGTTGATTTGCCTTACACTTTCACCCCAGGCTCCATCTCTAAGGGAAGTCAGGAGATGAAACAGAGACCATACAGGAGTGCTGCTTGCTGGTTGCTCTCCACAGCTAGCTCAGCACACTTCCTTACCCAATGCAGGACCACCTGCCCAAGAGCGGCATAGGAAGGGTAGGCTAGACCCTTAATCATTAATCAGGAAAGTGCTCAAGACTTACCAATCTGAAGGAAGCATTTTCTCAATTGAGGGTTTCTCTTTTTAGATGACCCAAGTTTGTGTCAAGTTGACAAAAACAAAAAACAAAAACAATAAAAACACATAAGAAGCACATTGGGTAATATAGGAGCAGCCATTTTCTTCATGTGTCCCTCAGAGTGCCATGTTTGTCTTGCTGAATGAATTCGGGAAAAGACAGTTCTACAACGACATTGATGTGTTGACTTTGTCTTCTGTGTCTTTTTGATGGCACTGGGACTCTAGTCTGTACCCCAGGTCAACTCCTTTGCCTTCCTCACTTTTACCACAAATGGTTATTTTTCAAATTGGAAAAAAAAAATCTTAAGAGACTTTAAAAACAAGTCAATGTTTGTGTTTTCACTCGCTTAGATTGGATGCTGTGTGATTATATTTCTGCTATGAATCATTGTCAAATTCAAGCAACCAGGTCATACTGTACTCAAAAATATGCTCCAGAGTTCATTTTCATATTAATCATCTTCATGATTAGAAATGTTCCATGGTACACTTCTATATAGGAAAACTAGAACAGATAGGATGGAGATCAGAGAGTCTTTCCTAAAACCATCCAGCATGCCTGACATGCTATGTGTACCTTGGTTGCAATATGGATTAGCTCCCTAAAATAAGCCTGTCTTAGATTCATTAAGGCCTTGGTCAGAAAGCTCTTCGATAGCAACCTCAAAGGTTTTCTAAGGAAGATGGTTTAGCAAGTTAAAGCACTCTTTGTGCAAGCCTGGCCACCTGAGTGTGTTCACTACTACTCACGTACAATTGAAAGAAGAGAACCAGCTCCACAAAGTTGTCCTCTGACACTCATATGTGCTCTATTTCATACACTACAACAACAACAATGATAATAATAATATATCATAACACATTGTATATATGAAAAATGTAACATTTATGTGATAAATATATATATGTATATCATAACACAATTTATTTTTATTATTTTCACATATTTCCACTTAAAATTATAGAAAATCCCTTTACTTTTGTTTGATAGTCACCACTGAAAAAGTGCAGGACAGTAAATGGACTCAGAGCCAGCTCTTCCAATGCCAAAAGGGGAGCAACCATGACCTAGGGAGGATTCATTGCTCATTTCCAAAACCCGCACTGGACTCTCTTCTAGATGATATGATTAAAGGTTCACCAAGAAGGGGTAGATGGGAGCATTTAGTATTTAGTAATTATTGAGTCTTTAAATTATTGGCAGAAAGCAAATTAAGTCCCCAAATTTAACAAGCATGAATTACTATGTTTTTACATAATTAATTTGTATATAATTGTGTTTTATATTATTTATCAGTTATGCATGGAGTTATATATTTTCAAGACATATATGTTGATATGGATTTTCCCTCCATAGAGCAGGCTGAACTCATATACAGACAATCTCCCTGCCTCAGCTTCCTGAATTCTAGGATTTCAGATGTATGCCACCATCTTTTGCAAAACATTTAATTTTTATAGCAGATACCTAAGTTTTTGTTCTGGTTTGGTTTGGTTTGGTTTGGTTTGGTTTGGTTTGGGGACAGATCCTAGAGCCCTGTGCATGCTAGTCAATGTAGATGCATAAGTAATTTAGAATTCCATAAAATGGATGGTTTATGATTCCAGCTGTACATGTTATTAACATTCCTCCGCACTTATCACTAACAGGGGTCAAATAAACAACTTTTAACCCTGACAAAGTTTCAAATAAACTATTTGGTAATGAAAAGCAGTGTAATGTGATGTGTCAAGAAAAATACTTCTCCTGGAATAGATAAATTTGCTCAGGATACTGAGGGAAAGCTTCAAGACAGAAGGATTATACCCTTTGTATAAGAAAGAACGAGGCCCCATGCATCTCAAACCTGTAAGCAAGGAAACACAAGTATTCTTCATGCTTCCATCCACTTTCTCAGATTCTGAAAAAAAAAAAAAAAAAAAAAACCCTGCAACTTATCTCAGTTTCTTCAATAATAGTCACCATAAATACATTCATTAAAATTTAAGAACAAAAATATCAGAAGTCTGGAGAGATGTCTCAGTGTTTGGTCCTACACACACACACAGGATGGCTCACAATGACCTGTAGCTCCAGGTCCAAGGCGTTTGAGACCTGATCTTGGCCTCCATGGACATCTGCATGTACAAGGTACATGTACAGGAAGTCAGACACCCGAGACCCATATACACACATGCACACACGCAAACACTACATATGTGCAATCACACATGCACAAACATAGGCAAGTGGACACCTCGGACCCATGCACATACACATGGCACATAATACCACACACAACACACACATACAAACATAGAACACCCCAGACCCATGCACACACACACCACACAGACATACACCACACACACGCATGCATGGGGAGGGGAGAGAGAAATAAAAAAATAATTTTTAAAGAATGTTTAAGTGTAGGCATAGTGCAGAGGAAAGGTATGTGCTCATCAGACACAACACAATGTCCTGGATGCTCTAAGTTTAGAGTTTGACTGACGTGTGTAGCAATGCTAAGCCATTTCAAGCCACCTGCTAAGAAGCACGTAAGATAATCCAAACCATCTTCAGCTCTAAGGTGTGTAAACAATGCAGAGTCCCACTCTCCCTTCCCAAATACTAAGTGATTTTCAACAAGTAGCCTTCAGGTTTTATCTGACTCATTTTAAAGGATGGAAACAACCTAGCTCCATTGGTTTTCCAAGAACCATGAGAAACAGTCAGAAGCCAGCCTTTATATTTTTCTACATCAGCCTTACAAACTCTTGCATCTCTTGAGTAGTTGATCTTACATATAACTTCATAGCCCTTATGCCAAAGGATGTTCCATTAGTACTGAAGGGGAAAATGGACTTATACAACATGTAAAATACATGAATATATTCAACTATATACACATAAAAATATGCATACATAAATGAATTTCCAAAACACAGAAGACTGTCTGAATTTACTGTTATTTTTTTTAATTGGTTCACTAATTTTTTAAATTTTATTTAAGTTTTAATTTATTTTTTACACTCCATATTCCACTTCCCGCCCCTCCATCCACTCTCCATCTCCTCTACACCCCACCCCACCCCACCCTGTCTCCATGTGAATTCCCACACCCCCCACCCCACCTGACCTCTAAACTCCGTGGGACCTCCAGTCTCTTGAGGGTTAGGTGTATCATCTCTGAATGAACACAGACCTGGACGTCCTCTACTGTATGTGTGTTGGGGGCCTCATATCAGCTGCTGGATGCTGTATGTCTGGTGGTCCAGGGTTTGAGAGATCTCAGGGGTCCAGATTAATTGAGACTGCTTGTCCTCCTATATATCGCCCTTCTCCTCAGCTTCTTTCTGCCTTCCCTAATTCACCCACAAGGGTCAGCAGCTTCTGTCCATTGGTTGGGTGCAAATATCTTCATCTGACTCAGCTGCTTGTGGGGTCTTTCAGAGGGCAGTCATGATAGGTCCCTTTTTGTGAGTGTTCCATAGCCTCAGTAATAGTGTCAGTAATAGCCTTGGGACCTCCCCTTGAGCTGGAGCCCACTTTGGGCCTGTCCCTGGACCTTCTTTCCTCAGGCTCCTTTCCATTTCCATCCCTGTAATTCTTTCATGCAGGAACAATTATGAGTCAGACTGTGGGATGGCAACCCCATCCTTCATTTGATGTCCTGTCTTCCTGCTGGAGGTGGGCTCTTTAAGTTCCCTCTCTAGGACATTTCATCTAAGGTCCCTCCCTTTGAGACCTGGGAGTGTCTCACCTCCCAGATCTCTGGTGCATTCTGGGGGGTTGCCCCCCAACTTCTTTCCTAAGATTGCCTGTTTACATTCTTTCTGCTGGCCCTCAGTGAATTTGTCTTAATGAGCTAACAAATAATTATTGATGATCTAGTACCATGGACAAAATACATGAAGATATGGAAAGTGCTGCCAAACCTGGTTACCCTCATTACTAAGAGAACAAGATTCATAAACAAGTAACAACTCATCATTTAAAATGTTACCACCAAGACTTTAACAGACACACTACAAGAGGTAGATGGGCTGCATTCCTCTAAAACCTGCCTGTGTAGGGTTTTGTATCTGTCTAGAAATTTACTCCTAACCCATTAACTTGGGAATCCATGCTCAGCTACACTACCACCCTGAATACTCTTATCTGTTCCTCACACAGGTGTTTTTCTTAACTGAAGTTGAAGGGGCTTCAAAAGTGTCCCTTCCAGAGAAACATTCACTTCTCAGTGAACAGAGTTAAGTCTCCTCTCCTGGACACATCAAGGCAAGCAGAGACATTGGTGTCTATAACAGGTATGTATCAGCACACAGGACCTTTCAGTCACATTCTCAAGGCAAGCTGTTCAGTTGGGATATTAAGATGGTTGGAGATGCCTGCTCACTGAATGACACACTTCTGCAATCTATCAAGTGCAGTATGTGTAAAGTTTTGGTCCTCTGCTGGGGAGAAGAGCATCAATTTAGAACAGGGAAGATGTGTTTCTAACAGGGGACCTGAGTGAGAAGAGTCACTAGGTCCCACATTGGATGTTTCCTTCAAAGTTGTTGATTTATCTCTGAAATTAGCAAAATCCCAACAGCACAGAGGAAGCACATCTCAGTGCCATTGATGCTAAATCTCCTGAGTTGGGGCCTCCACTTAACATTGTTCTCTCCCAATCACATAAAATCTCTCTAGTTTCTGGAATAGTCCCTGCTTCCCCTAGGTTGGACAACATTGCAATTTCTAATACACCACATGAATGACCCAGGGTTCTTGCAATCCCTGCATAGTTTTCAAATTCAAGGTTAAACCTGGGGAGTATGCACTTTCTGCATCTTAGCCTCCTACAGCTGCCAGGTGACCACCAGTTTCCCACACTTCTCTCCTGCCCTTCGCTTCTGCCTTGCATGCTGTTTACCCAAAGAAGTGGGAAAGTAGATTGTTTGTGAATGCTTTTTCTCATGTCATTTCTTTTACAAGGTATATAATTGTTGCATGATTTCCAAGCCACTAATTCCTGGTTCAGTTTGGGCACTAGAGAATGTTTCCTAAAAGTCCTTCACCCTGATGTGCAAGAGAAAAAATAATAATCATCATCTCCAACACACAAACCTTGACTCTAAACATTGACTGCCCTTCACGACCCTGGAAGCCCAGCAGACATGCACGTGCACAGCCAACATAGGAAACCTCTCCTCTGGCCTCACCTGCCGCTTCCATCATTCCCAGTCTTCAGCTCCCAGCAGGCAGTAAATCTGTCAATGGGGCCTAGCACCAAGCAGCACCAGGTTTCTATCTAGGCTTTTAAGACACCGCACTCCCAATGGCTTCCTCCATTTAGATTGACATAAACGCTACACTCTGAGAAAGCCCGATACCCAAATCTTTATTTAAATTGCTTCCCCCACTGAAGCAATTTTATCAATCAAAACAGATAAGAACAAATTTCAAAGCATCATCTAAATGTATCCATCCCTGAGAAATCAAGGCCACTCACTTTGTTTTGGTCTGCCTGGACAGAGTGCCTGGTGCCTGCAGAAGTGGAGATAAAGTAAGGGCTACACAGAAAGAGGTCACAGCAGTTGAGTTTGAAGCCAGCACTTCCAAGACCCCATCCTCTCCTTCCAGTGAAGACTGTATTTATCCACTCTCAGCATGGAATTCTTGTTTCTGCTCTCCAATCCCCTATTCCTGCTCAGGGCCATTATAAATGATGTATTAAAGCAGAAAGAGGGCCACAGAATCATGTGAGGGAGTAGGGAGTCAAACTCTGATTCTCACCCCTGACATTCGAGCTAAATTCATTGTGTATCAGAGGTATATCTTATATTCTAAGTATTTAATTGTGTCTTTTCTTCATATACATACACACTGAAAATTTGACTACAGGCTAAGGTAGAAAGAAAACCTTGGACCGGATTTGGTTTTCAGCTGGGTCTAATACTTAAGGAAAGTTTCTGACCAGGAAATGTGATACTTGATAAATACTGTTTCCCTATCAACAATGAAATATTCAAATTAAATATTTGAATATTTCCCAATAGCCAATTTACTTTTGCTGGTATTATGAAGCCACTGGCAACTATTAAATTTTTCCTACCTACCAGCTGATAATTATCTTTCTAAACCAAGTCCAAATGATGTGGTGAACAGACTGTTACGATAGCTCTAAGATTTCTGAAATATACATGGGATCAAACAAAGACATGGTTCATTGGAAAAAAATGAGATTGATAGGTCTGAAGCAAAGAAATCCTAAACTAATAAACCTAGAAATACAAAGGGAAATGTTACTACAAATTTTAGTGAATTCTGAAGAAACATTGACATCTTCACAACTTATATTTTTATAAAAGGAGACACATTGGATCGCCTAAAATTAAATCAACATCATGTAAACAACTTTAATAGATTCATAGTAGCCAAGATGGAAGTCATGATAAAAAGTCACTAACAAAGGAAAGCCCAGGATTGGATGTACTTGTTACATGATTCTATCATCCAGAAAGGGAAGAAAAGTACTAGATTTACTCTATAGAGCCAATGTCATCCCAAAATCAGATAAGAGCACAAGAAAGAAAGAAAACTGTAGACCAATTTCTCTAACAATGGATTAAAAAATATATATCAATAACATTCTAGCAAAGCAAAACTAGAACACATTTAGATGATCATACAACATGATCAAATTGGTTTTCATTCCAGGGGTGCAACTTGCACAAATCAATAATTATGATACGAACACAAATAGGCATAAGGACTGAAATCCTGTTATTATCTCATCTATAATGTCAATATCCTTCAAGAGAAAAATCCCTGAAGAGACATAGAAGGGAAGTGTAATAACCAACGTCTGTTATCTTAGTTTGATTTCTGTTACTATGATAGAATTCTGACCAAGGCAAACTTAAAGGGGGAAGAGTTCATCTGGCTTATGCAACCCAGATCATAGTCCATCGCTGAAAGCAGTCGGGACAGGAACCCGGAAGCAAAAAGTAAAGCAGAAACATGAAGGAAGACTGTTTACCAACTTGCTATCCATGACTCGCTCAGTTTACTTCTTATAAACCCCAGGACTGCATGGCTAGGAGGGGTTCTACCCACAATGGGCTGGACCCTCCCATATCAAACATTAATCAAGAAACTGTCCCTACAGGCCAATCTGGAGTGGAGGCAGTTTCTCAAGCTTCCGTCTTCCCAGATGACCCAAGTTTATGTCGATTTGATGAAAAAATGAAATGAAAAATAAAATAGTATATCTATGTATGACAAACCTATAGCCAAATTATACTAAATGGTTAAAAAACAACTGAGAGCATTTTCTGTAAAATGTAGAACAAGACAAAAGAGAGTCTTTTATATCAATTTGGTCTCTGAGCATGTCTATGGAAGCATTATCATCATCATCATCATCATCATCATCACCATCATTTGATGTAAGAAGGGTAAGCACACTGTGGGCAGCACCTTGTCTAGGAAGGTGAAACTGGGCTCTATAAGAAATGTAGTTGGACATGAACCTGAGAGAATGCCAGTAAGAAAGCCTCCTTCATGGTGTCTGCTTCAAGCTTTTGCTCTGAGTTGCTGCTTGGTTTCTTTCACTGATGGATTCCAAGCTATCAAGCAAATAAGCCCTTCCCTCCCCAAGTTGCCTTCGATCATGGTGCTTATCACAGCAGCAGCAACAACAAAGGAATCAAATAGGACACCAAAAGAGGTCTAAGTCGATATACAAAGTGCATGCACAAACCATGTTTATTCGCAGCAGTAAGGAGATGTAACCAGCTGAGATGTTCTTCAGAGGATAAATGGATAAGGAAAAATGTGGTTAAAAACCCTAGGGGAAATTTTATTCAGTGTCAGAAAAAATGATTATAAAACTTTCAGGAAAAATGGATGAAAGTGCTCATCATTGTGTTAAGGAAAATATATCCTTTTAGATATATGAACACCATGTGGAGCCTATATTGTGTGTGTGTGTGTGTGTGTGTGTGTGTGTGTGTGTGTGTGTGAGAGAGAGAGAGAGAGAGAGACAGACAGACAGACAGACAGAGACAGAGAGAGACAGAGAGAGACAGAGAGACAGAGAAAGAGAGACAGAGAAAGGGAGGAAACTGTAAAGAGGACATAAGAAAAAAGAATCTTAAGGAAGGAGAGGAGAGGGTCATGGAACTTATGTGATTAGAATACAGAAAGCAGTGTAGTGTCTGGAGAGACAATGGAAACCACTCAGAGGTGGGCAGCAGGGACAGCAGAGTGGAAAGGGGAAGAATTGATGAGAACAAAGTAAACTGCCATAAATTAATAAAGATGCTGTATTGACATCCTCTACTCTATAGTAATATAAATTCAAAAAGGAAAGCAAAAAGGGAAAGTGCCTAGGTACTAGTGTAGGGGGGGGGCAAAATAAGAATAAAATGAAAATAATCATGTGGCCATGCAAATAAGTACCATCCTGGGTGTAGACAAAGTCATCATGATCAACATTGCTAGCATAAATCACTATGACTCTCTAGTCCGTTTATGCAGCAAAATCTATTTCCAAACCTCTTACGATATCATCCTCAAATCATACAAGACACACGCATGCAAACACATACAAACTCATACATACATACATACATACATACATACATGTACACATACATATTTTTAGTCTTGGAAAATGAACTTGCTCTTATTTTACTAAATAAATCAGAGCATGAGACACAGCCTTCATAAAACTTCTTCCATTTTCCCAAAAACCAGACATACCTACTACTGCTCAGTCATCTTCATCTACTTCCCTTGGAAGAAAGGAGATCCTTGGAAGAAAAGTCCAAACCCAACCCTGACACTTGATCAGTCTTTCTCTCCTAACACTTTAGGAAATGTACGTTATCTGTTTTTACCTTTAAATTCCAACATTTCCCTAAAACACATACATCAAAAACAGGTAGCTCTAAACACACGTTTGAATTTTTATTTCATAATAATAATTTGGTTTGGGTTTAAGAATTTTTTAAATAATTAAGGTGGCTTAAGATGTCAATGGTATGTGATGGATTTGAAGTGTCTCCCTAATAGAATCCTGTCTTGAAGGCTTTGTGTCCAGCTGGTAGACCAGTCACTGAAAGAAGATCGATGATTGTGATCCCCAGATGATTGTGATCCTTGGGTTAGAAGGACTCTGACCTCAGGCACTGATAGATTCGTAGCTTCCTGGCATCTTTAGGAGGTGAGGTGGTCCTGTTGAAGGAAGTAGGTCACTCGGTGTGTCCTAGAAGGTCATATCTTATGCCAGGTCATTTTCTGCCTTTCCTTCCTCCTGACAGCTACCATGAGGTGAGAAACAGAGTTCTTCTATGCTTTTTCTACCTAATGCTTGGCCTCACTATGTGCTAGAGACATGAGGCCCAATTGACCACGGGATATAATCTCTGAAACCTAGAGTCAGAATAAGTCCTTACGCCCCTAAGTTATTTTGTCATAGCAACAGCAGTGTAGTGGATTCATTCACCTGGGCAGTCAACTACACCAAAAGACCAGGACTAAACTTACTAAAGCAGGAGAAATAGTTCAAACTAAGAAGCCCGAAGCCACTGCTGGAAAGCTTAAGGGTAGAATTGATCCTTTCCGACTCTGAAAAGATGAACGCAATAGTAAAATAGGAATAAAGCTTAAGCCTGTGTGACAACACACGCAATAGAGTGCCTGATGGAAAGGCGGGGTTGAAAAGCCAAAATATCCTCTCCTCAACTTTGTATGCAACCCTCCTTCCTCAGTATCTTCAAGATACATTCTTATACCAGCTTCTGCTAGTAAATACTAACCACACCCTTCAGAAAGACCATGCTGATAACTGGCCCTATTAACATAAAAAAAAGTAAATAATAGGCAAATAAAATAAAATAAAATAAATGTTTTGCAAAAACTGCTTAGGCGGTTTTTATCTTGATGCAATAGGAAACTGTTGTTTTCTATCAAGGGGCAGAAGGCTCCTAGAGCCATTCTTGGGATTCACAGTACCACCTGTGGTTCTCAAGAGCATCTACTCAAACTCCTCCTTCTTGAACTTTCACTTTAGTGTAAGAATCAAGTATAGCTACAGAGTCAACCTCTCCTATCATGCAGCCAGCCTTCTAGCCAATTTTCAGTCCAAATTTTCAGCCCCAGTTGAGCCTCTGTGATTTCTTTCAATGCTGATCCCTAGTCTTCTTTCTTTTTCACCCCATCAGTAGCTGACTTACCCATCTACTGTTTTATTCCTTGGAAGTTGCTGTGGTATGAGACAGAAGCAAGCCCTCTCCATATCTGCTAAAGGAAAATGCGTCCCTCACACATTTCAAATGTTAAGAAACAGCCTTCACAATAGTCACAGATACTATAAAATACCTTGCTGTAACTCTAACCAAGCAAATGAAAGATAAGTATGAAAAGAACTCTAAGCCCCTGAAGAAAGAAATTGAAGAAGATATCAAAAGATGGAAAGTAATGGTTCAGATTGGCTTAGGTAGAGATCTACTCTATAGCAGGGCTTAGCTGTCCTCCGCTCGAAGTATACACAGTGACCAAGCATCTTTTCTTAAAGCAGAATACCATGCATTATTTCAGTGAGTGTGCTCAGAACCAACAAGTAATATTAAAAGGGAGAGACAATTCAAGACGTTAATATTTCTATTAAAGTTCTTTCTGCAGTAAACAGCCCAGGAATGTCCACCATCGGTGGCTTTCTCTCATCCAGCCTCACATAGTTGGCCTCCTCAAACAACCAGATGCTCCAATGACCCAGGATCAACTTCACAGATGTCCTATGCCTGATCTGTAACTATGCTGCTCTTTCCTGGAGTCCATCAATTAATTAATTCCTTTGACACTAGTGAAAATTTTGTATCTGTATATTTTTGTTATAAAATGTCTTAAAGTGTCAACTATTAATTTGTTATTTACCAAGCAGCTTTTCAGCATGTCTTCTAGCTTCTACTGAGTTCATGCAACTAATAAGAATGAGAAAAAGAAAGAAGTGGGGAGAGAAGGAGGGAGGGAGGGGGAGAGAGGGAGGGAGAGAGGGAGGGATGGAGGGAGGAAGGAAGGAAGGGAGGGAGGGAGGCAGGATCATGGTGAAAAGAAAGAGGATAATTATAGAATAGATTTTATTTTCATACACAAACATACAGATTAGGGGTAGGAGAGGGAGAAACAGGGAGAAAACACCTATTTTCTTTTTCTCATAGCATGTTACAATTATTCTTTTCTGTGATTACTATTCTTAATCTCTTAGTATGTCTAAATTTTAAACCTCATCATGGGTGTGTATACTGAAGAAAAAATATAGTATAGACAGGGCATAGTAAGCAGTTTCAGGCCTCCACTGGAGGACCTGGCATGCATCATCACAGCTAAAGGGAGACTTCTATACTAGAAACTTGAGATCACTGTGTGCTAACTAGTGGCTGTGTCACATGATTTATATCAAATGTCGACTTGAACCAGTCCCAATGGGCTGACTGAATCAACCACTTAAGACAATCTGACCATCAATAAGAACAACAACAAAGGTTTTAAGTCGTTAAAATTTCTGTATGTGCCTATTAATGTATGTGCCTATATACCACATGCAGGTGGTTATCTATAGAGTCTGGAAGAGGCAAATCCCTTGGAGCTGGAGTTACAGATGGTTGTAAGCCATCTAATATGGATGCTAAGAACTCAATTGGGGCCCTTGGGAAAAGCAGTAATTGTCCTTAACCACTGATTCACCTCTCCAATCCCAATAATGAACTTGCGAAACTCACCAGTCTCTAGGACTAAAAAATTAAATAAATTAAATTTAAAAAATAAGGTAGAATATAAGTATTTCTGTCTTCTAAAATAATTCATGGTAGCAAACATAAAGAAGATAATTGAAAAAGAAAACCTTTTTGTAAGTCCCTAACATCATAAATGATTGAAGGAAAGAGATTGCCTCTAAGTGCCTGGCTAGTACACAGTCATTTCCTGTTGACAACAGTTTATAAAGTTACAAGGTATAAACAGGACATGGATGGTCTCTGCAACTATGAAGGGCAACTATGAAGTACTGGAAGCTGCCAGGTTGAAGAAACAGTTCTCAAGAGGCATGAACTTGTAAGGACTCCATGGCAAGAGATGATCTTCTAGTTAGTGGAGCCAATTTAGGCTTCTGGAAAATTCTGTGCTATGATATTGGCAAGAATAGCCAAGACCATTCCTTGGAGAAAGAACAGATGAGCTAGCTCTTACAATGTTGACTTGTTATATGTTTCTTTAGGTATAACCATGATTCTGTAAATATATGCAGAAAGACACCCCCACCTTCTTCTAAAGTGATTGCGGAGGTACCCAGTGTTGATTGCCAAAGTTTGCAATATTTTTGCAAGTAGCTTTTCCAGAGGTGTGGAGAACCATGAATATCTTGTAGAGGAGAAATTGTGGCAAATGTTAGTGGTTCCAGAGTCTGGATGAAGAAGGCATGCGGACAGATCATCTTCATATTTAAATTTCTTAGTTGTTTTAAATGTTTCAAAATAACAAGTTAGAGAAAATGAGGTCTTACTGGCTAGTTTTGTGTCAACTTGACACAAGCCATGCTCATTTAGGCAGACGGAACTTCAACCAGGAAAATACCTGTACTAGACTGGTATATTTTCTTGGTTAGTGATTGAATTGGAGGCTTCGGCTCACAGTGAGCTATGCAAGTCCTGAGCTAGTGGTCCTGGGTGCTATAAGAAAGAGACCATCATTGGGAAGAGAGGCCCCTTGGTCTTGCAAACTTTATATGACCCAGCACAGGGGAATGCCAGGGCCAAGAAGTGGGAGTGGGTGGGTAGGGGAGCAGAGGCAGTGGGAGGGTATAGGGAACTTTCGGGATAGCATTTGAAATGTAAATAAAGAAAATATCTAATAAAAAATGGGGGGGGGGGAAAGAAAGTGGGATTGAGCAAGCCATGGAGATCAAGCCAGTAAGCAGGCTTCCTCCAGGCCTCTGTATCAGTTCCTGCCTCCAAGTTCCTGACTTGAATTATTTGGCTAATTTCCCTGAATGATGGACAGAGGCTATCAGAAGAAATAAACTCTCTCTTCCCCAACTCACTTTTGGTGTTTTATTACAGCAATACAATCCCTAACAACCAGTAAGAAAATATGCTTTCTACTTCTTTCTATGTTTTTTTCTTTTCTAATTGAAAAAATTCATAATCTGGATTCTCTGAGAGTAGGCTGCAAATAGCTGACCTTTGAAGTCAGATTAAATTATAGAGAACAATCCAGAATACAGAACGGAGGACCTGCGATACAATAGGCTCATGGGAATAGATTGCACAAATTGATTCACATCTGTCCTAGTGTCTAACTGAAGGCTTATATATTCCTCATGTTGAAAATTTTATTCCCTTGTCAGTAAATCTGACCTAGTAAAATTTGTCACATACACTACCATTATTTGAAAACAGCCCCCTTAGCTATAATAACATACATTGCTTCATGAAATGTCCCTTGCTGCTCTGCTAACTAATAAATCATCACTTGTTAAACTAAACCTTTTTGTTAAATATCATTAGGAAAAGGAACAAATGTTTCCCTTGCTGCTCTGCTAACTAATAAATCATCACTTGTTAAACTAAACCTTTTTGTTAAATATCATTAGGAAAAGGAACAAATGTTTCCCTTGCTAAACGCATTCTGTCTTCCTCTTAATGCTTCTCAGTTATCTGTGATTATGACAGAATTCATTGTTTTCTTTAGCTTCTCTGGCATGTCTACTTTCTCTCTTTTATCCATGAGATATTTGCTTTGGTTGAATATCTGAGCTGAAGAAGAAATGAAAATTATGTTTCTCTCAATCTCTCTCCAACATTCACATGAAATCCCTACCTAGCACTAAGTCAATAGATAACGCTCAACAGGGGAACAGATGAAGAGACTCATTAGAATTACACAGAACCACACACAATGCTTGAGAAGGTATAGTAAATACCCAAGGACAGCATCTCTATTCTTGTCTGTAAGAATTTCAAAAAGCCTAAAAGTATGAGTGGAAATGAAACCTGAAACTTCAAGTCAGCACAGAGTGAGAGGCTGCAGGCCCCACTGCAGAAGCTGAAGCACAGAGAATAGGAATCTGTGTAAGACCAACACAGAACGCAAATCACACTAATGCGCATCAACATCAACCATTGGATTAAATGGTACAACGGGAAACTAAGAACCTTCTCTTAAATTAAGAGAATAAATGTTGGTATCAAATCCTTTTTGATACTAACAGTCAGAGCTGAAGTTCATATTATTTAATGCCTACATTAACCTTTCTCATCTCTAAATTGTCTATGAATTTCATTGTATTGTTGTAAAAAGATTAAAATATGAAGTATTTGGTATATCATAAACCTTAACAAATGATAATTTTCATCCAAATTACTTCTTCATATGATTCACCACAGGAGTACCTTTATTTACAATAACATCTTACTAATTGTGAAATTTTTGCCAAACACTTCTGTAATTAATTTGACTTCCTAAACTAAGTGCAAAATCAAATATTCCCAGTCTGTTTGGAAATCCAAAAAGATAAAGGGGTTTAATTAAGATAATCTTTTAGGTTTTCAAACTTTAATTCCATTAATTATTTTTTAATTCTATTTTGCCAAATAGCATATGCATTAATATAATTTGATACAGCATGAATCTAATTAGAATGTTTATTATTCTTCACAGAGGTCATTAACATACAATTAAATAAAAAAGAAGCAAAATTACAAACTCTACTCTGTGTAGTGGGAAACTAAGATACTCCAAGAGTCTAATCAAATGATAACTCTTCCTCACTGGGAGGCCCCAGACAGCCTCTGTGATACTGGTCCTTGGTGTTTACATTGTGTCAACCCAAGTGTGAAGTCATTGGGTTCACAGCTCCCTCAAATCTTGTCTCTAACATCTCTCAATATAAACTTGACCCCATTTCATAGCAAAAGACCCTTAGAGGAAACTCCAGCCACTTAGGTGAAATCCCTTCCTTGGTGTGAGTCCATAACTTCTCTATGTGCAGCACTGTGCTCAAACAGCACATCTACAACACAAACATATAAGTGGCCGTGGGTACCAATGGCCGCATGCTACTGCTTACTGCTCACCTTTCTGCTTCCTATAGTAGCAATAATCCACTAACTTTATGGGTCAGGGTGGTTCTTAGAGGATGGAGAGAAAAATAAATTCAACATGGGGACTCCCAGGAGATGCAAAGTAAAAAAAAAAAAAAGAAGAAGAAGAAGTTTAAAATGCACCATAAGGTGCTGTTTGTGCTAATCTTCCTGGCGATTCCAGGAACTCTAGTAAGACAGCATTCGTTCGCAAATACAGAATACATTTGGGGGCTTAGTCATCTTACGGCTGTCCTCAGAGGTCGGTGCAAGAGGAAGAAAGGAGAGCTGGACTATGGAAATGTGCGTGCCACCTTCAAACAGAATCCTTTGTAAGACTTTCTGCTCCCTCTAACGACAGAGGCAGAGAAAAGCCAAATAAACTCATTGGTTCAAGTTAAAAATCCAAGAATTTGCCAACTGGAGCTGCTGTTTTCCTTCTGAGAGCATTTAGTACTTTACTTTTCTTATCTGGCATAGCTAGGGTTACCTCAGCTCCCTTAAAGGGGCACACGCTTCAGACTGACAAGTATAGGTATGTGGCTCCCCTCAGTGGTCGTCAAGAACATCAGCACGGTTCAGAAAAGGTAAGGGCAAGATAAAGCAGAGAACAGGAGCAAAACTCACTGACCGGTCGTCCTCACAGCCAGCTAAGAGCTGGTGTAGACATAAAGATGAAACGAAAAATGGATGCAGGTACAATCTGGGAAGGCTTTATTTGCAAAGAAAATCAATCCCAAGTAATAAAAGTACTAAGAAAAAGTTTCTAAAAGAAAATTCTGGAGCTTTAAAGAGTTAAAGGAGCTACATACAGGTAAGGGAGCGATGATCACAGGGGAGCAAGAAACCCAACTTCATCCTCAGCCCAGTTCATTGATAGCTTCGGGTTTAGTAAAGTAGGACACATACTGTACCACCCGAGCAAAGCTAATTCCAGAACATTCCAAACCTGGCAAGTAATTGGCAATGGAAACTGGCACGATGGAAAATTTTAATGTACAGAATATATTCTAGTTGACGGTTTCTTGGCATAAACACCCCCTGGAGGTTCCCAACAGCCCCTGGGGCATTTTAACACCGTCAGGATTTCTGGGCCTTGGTCTCGGTTTCAACCATGTTTCCTAACAATGTTTCCGTTTTTCTGAGATTGAGTCTGTACATAGAAGCTTCTAGATTCAATGCACAACTTTTAAGAATGGAAAGTACTTTGGAATAAAGATCGGAAGATCTGTCTGCTTCATTATTTATAGCCATCTGCATTTACCAGGACTACTCCGATTGCAACACTGCATACAATCACACACAAGCATCAGTGCCCATTTAAGTAAGAGTTGGGAGGGAAGCAAGGCCACACTCCCTGGGCTGGTAAACACTACCCAACAGGACTACCTTATCAATTCTGATACCCCACCCACTGCTTAAAGATGTCTTCCTGATGGGCAGGATGGCTGGTGCCTCTCAACCCAGCACTCAAGAAGGGGCTGAGACCAGAGGACTGCTGTGAGTACAAGGCCAGCCTGAGCTACATACTGAGATTGAATCCAGTCTTGACCCTGATTTCAAATCCAGAACAAACCAGAAATGGTCTTGACTGGGGTATGCATGAACTCTTTCTTACCTCAGCCCCTTTTCATGTTGCCTTCTTGCTGCATCCCTTGCCTTTTCTTGGCCTTTTCAGAGCTGGCTCCCTCGTCCAATCCACAGTCTTTTTTAAGAGCTTGACTCCTTTAATTGGAGAGCTGACTCGATAGCTAGGAGCACTTGTTGCTCTTGCAGATGACCTAGGTTTGGTTCCCAGCTCCCACATGGTGGCTCACAACCACCTGTCACTCCTATTCCAGGGGATCTGATGCCCTCTTCTGACCTCCACTGGCATCAGGCACACACTTGGTGTACATTTATGCACATAGACAGAAACGTTCGTGCATATAAAATAATAAAATAAACCTGAAGAGATCAAAAGGAGTGTGACTTCAGTCTCTTCACATATTTCCTGTAACCCTGCCATGGGCTTTTTCTTGGCTTCATGCTATTACTAAAACATTAAGCAGAGTGTGTTAAAGGATATTCCTAAAGTCGCTCTACCACAGTGCATAATAGAGTTGCAGAGCTTCAAGTCCCAGAGGGTCTCAAGACACACTGAGGCAGCATTCAGGTGGCATATTGAGAGGCCTCTGACTCTTTCTGGTAGTGGACTTGAGGTTCATAGCAGGTAAGCATCTTGCTCACTTCTGATCAGCTGTTATCTGAAGCTTCCTGGAGACTGAGCAGTTACCATGGCTAGTGCCGTCCCTTACAGAAAACACTTTTGAGAGCAGACTTAAGAGAACCATAACTTAAAGAAAATCACCTGCCAACAGCAGCATTGAATTCCTGTGTTAGGAGCAATCTATTTTCTAATTATGACTATTCTGTCTTTCACATTCTTCTTCTTTTTTTTTCCTCTCTCTTCACTTCAGCGTGGATAATTATCCCCTTTCTGAGAATCATCTCCTCTCTGGTTATTGTGTAGTAACACAAGTATGTTCTCATTTCTAAGGGGAATCCTTCTTCATCTGCCAACTGTCATTAAAAATCACATGTGCTTTGCCTGTAGGTTTTTTTTTCCCTAATGTTTTGTTTGCAAGGGGAGGCTAATTGTAGCTCTCTCCCACGGCCTTCCTACTGTTGTCAAGTTAACCATGGGTTTGCTTTGCTGGGAAAGATTTAGCTAAGGCCTGGAATCCAAAACAAGGGGCAACAATAAATACCAATTATCCCAGGGCCTTTGCTTCTGCTGCTCTGCTAAGGCAGCAGGCCTGGCTGTTGACTTCCATAAGATTGGACCTTCTTGATGCTCTTGGTACACTTTGCATTTGGAGTGCTATTTTGGGTAACATGCTGTCCTTACTAATAGTGATTATTACATAGTGAGCAGCCCCTCCCCTTTTCTCTTCCTTACGGAACCTCCATCTCTTGGGTATCTGCAGTCAGGACAGACATCACGAGTATCATATTCATATATCTCCTCAAAGTTATTCTATCACAGCCTAACTTTAGAAATTGACATTGAGATTCAACTGTGTGACAGAGATTTAGCACAAAGTAAAAAACTTTATGTACTATTCAATATCAGCAGAAATGTGCAACATGTCTTTCGAATTTGTACAGCTCCTTGTTAAATTAGTGGCTTATTAAAACTGGAGCTACCTCTGTCTGAAAACATACAATGTAGAGATGTGTAAACTAGTCTATCAGAACAGGAAGACCCAGTTCCCTATAAAACACTTGGGTACTGCAGCAAACAGAAAACTGCTGCTGGCAATTGCCCTAATTAAGAGACATAGTACCACAGATATTAGCTATCATGGAACACAATGGCCCAAATGCTGACTGGCTACAGTGACCTCTAGTGTTCTTAAGGTTAAACAGTCAGCAAACAGTTCCAAGAGCAAATCTTTCCCCCCTTCATTGCGTTGGACCAACATCAAATGTAACTGTGGTTTTTGGAAAGAAGCATGTCCTCCCCAGCAGGGTGGGTCTGTGCACCATCAAAGCACACATAGGCAGTTGAGGAATCTGTCATTGTAACCATCTCACCATTTAATGAAACTCCTTTCCCTATTTTCGCCATTAACTTTCTAGCCTCTGCTCACAGAATTCATTACAGATATCTGTCCCCATGTAATAAGACCCTCATCTTCCCAGGGTTTTAGGCCAAGGTTTTATTTTCTTGACTTTCTCCTGGAAACATCACAAACTATAGCCAAAGGTCATGAAACACTCATCGCTGCAAAGGTGTTAGATGCTGACGTACCTCTGGGGGACGAGTTCTACTATAGCTTAATTTAAAACCCCGAAGATTAGTAAACATCAAACATAGTCAGAGAGCAGAGATAAAAAGTGGCAAGTGAAAAATTTCCTAGTCTTTAAAATGCTTTAATATAAAGCGTTCTCGGCATCTTTGCCTGCAGAAGTGAAGAACAATGCCAACCTGCAGTTCGCCTCAGGCTGCACCTAGCCTGAGAAATAGGAATGGGCTAAGCTTGATGGAGAACTGTTGCTGACAGTCATGGGGCCATTTTACAAAGCAGAACCAAATGATCAAGCAAAATCTATGGCTCCTGAAATCTTTTTTTTTCCTGAACAACACCACCATTTAAAAAACAAACCAACAAGAACAGTTAAGTCTTCTCAGGTCCTACAAAATCAATAAGCCAAAGATCCAACACAAGATTACTATGTCTTGTCTCTTATCCTGCATGAAGAACCAACTATTGACAATAAATATTTCTAGAATGGCTCTATTTCCTTTTACCCCTCCTATCTGTTTCCTCTACTGAGCAGTGTCATTGTGCTCTCAGGATAAGTGAGGAAGCTGCAGGCACTCACCAAATGAGGCGATACATGCATATACATACGTATATACAGATACCTACACATATAGATATACATGGCTCATCTTTTCAGGAGAACTCCAAAATGGTCAGTTATTATATTATGGTATTATGTAGTATTTCCTGAAATCCTATATTTTCACCTCATTCAGCTACTATGAAAGCAAATTTATACACAATAAAGATAAAAGACTAGAAATTATTAACCTTTAAACTAAAGTGAGGAATAATTTTTACATATAATTATTTAAAACTGTCTCTCAGTTAGCAATTAGTCATTAGATCCAATTTGAATTTTAAAGAAGTAAAAAAAAAAAAGAAAGAGAGGTGGAGGAGAAATTTGTGTTTGCCTAGTAAAAGAGGTTTTAAAATGATGATAAGCTGAAGGTGAATGGAATGGCAAAGGGACATAGGAAATATTACATACAAACCAAATATTAAAATAGAAGATAAAGATTAGCTGCCATCTGTTCTTTTACATAAGTAAAAATAAAGTAAGTAAATGAGGGAGTGATCTAGGACCTAGCAAACCATAACTGTGGATTGTTTGAGAGTAACACACTTATGAGGAGTTCCTCAAAGGGACAGCCAGAGAATCAGAACCCCTATCTCATGAAGGCATCAGAGATGCAAGACTGGCCCCCAGAGCCTCAGTTTCTCTGAGTAGAAGGAGGTGAAATTAAGCAGGGTTTTGCTGAGGCTCTACTACCTAGTGACTTAATGCTTATTTTATCAAGTTTCCTTCACTAGACTAATAAAAATAACAGAAGAAACAGAAATGTTTAAAAATATATCTTTTCTACAACTACTCTCAAGAATAGAATACAGTGGTCTATATCGATGGGGTTTCTGAGCTGAGAACTTTAAGTCCTTTGTAAGTCTTATAAAGAATAATAATTTTATGGAGTTTTGGCTTTTTTTGAAAAAGGTATGAAATCCTTAAGATTCTTTAAATTAACTTTCAATTATTTTGGTAAGCTTCATGTTCCACTTAAGTACATCCAGCCATTTAAATTAATACACTAAAATAAAATGAGTGTTCTACATTCCAACCTGTAAAGATATTAGTCAAATAAGTAAAAAATATTTTAAATATTTTACAATAGTATTGCCCTTATAGTTAGATAAAAGCACTAATTAAGAATACAAATTACTTGGTCTACCTGCATCAGCAACCTTACTACTATTGGTAGATTAAAAATAAAATAATGTGCTATATATTATCAGATATTATAACATGTAAATACAGATTATGTCTCAAGGATTCTCCACAAAAAATAATTGTGTTCTTTTTTAAATGTATTGCCCTATAAAAAAAATTTTTTGCGTGGGGATGGAAAGATGGCTCAACACTTAGGAGCCCTTACTTCTGCTGTAGGGGACACATGCATATGCTTACCCACATGCAGACAGAGACATGCAACTAAAAATAACGAAATTAAATCTTCAAAACTATCAAGCAATTGGTTTGTTGGTTGGTTGGTTATTGGTTGATTGGTTGGTTGGTTATTGGTTGGTTGATTGCTTGCTTGCTTGCTTGCTTGTTTAGTAATGGTTAGTTGGTTCGTTGGTTGGTTGGTTGGTTGGTTGGTAATTTGTTGGTTGGTTGGTTCGCTGGTTGGTTGGTTGGTTAATTTGTTGGTTGGTTGGTTGGTTGGTTGGTTGGCTGATTGGTTGAATGGTTAGTTTGTTGGCTGATTGTTCTGTTGATTGGTTGGGTGGCTGATTGTTTAGTTGGGTGGTTGGTAGGTGGGTAGGTGGGTGAGTTGGTTGGTTAGTTGGTTGATTGGTTGGTTGATTGGCTTATTGGTAGGTTGATAGGTTTCTTGGTTGGTTGGTTAATTGGTTGGTTTTGAAACAGGATTTGCTGTGGTCCTTAGTGTGGCCTCAAACTCACATCTCTTGACTCAGTCTCTCACTCAGCTGGTATTACAGAAATACACCATCATACCTAGCTTGAAATGTATTGTTAAAATGAATTTAATATTATCCTCTGCATGGAGGTGTTTGGCTTTTATTTCATTTGATTGTTATTACTATTGTCAGTACTAGGAATTGAGCCTAGGGCCTCACACACAAAAAGAATTCTTTTAACTAAATTACAACCCCAGTCCAGTATTTTGCTCTTTAAACGAGTGAATACTCACACAGCATTTTGCACAATTTCTAATACACAGTAGGCATATAATGAAAGATATTTACCTCTTTTCTAGGGATGGTCATGGTTGGCAGTGTGTGAACGTTCATGTAACAGCTTTGGACACTGTCCTAAATCTCTAGAGTTCTTTAATTGGGATGTTGTTATAGTACCTCACTTTTGCTATAATTGTGTGTTTTCCTAATGACAAATAATGTAAAGCATCTTTTCATGTGTATGTTGTCTGCTCATATATCCTCTTTTGAAATATTTTTTTAAAGTCTTTTGCCAAAAATGTATGGCCTTAATCCAGGTTTTAAAATGATCTGATTAATTCTGAACAGCCAGGGTGAGGCCTATGCAAGCATCTCTTTTTATGTTGATCTTTATGTTGATGAAAAGCAACTTAGTCAAATTTAACTAGCATACATGAGATAACTGGCATGACAGTGGAGCAGAGTACAGAAGAGCAGAGCAGAGAGAGAGAGAGAGAGAGAGAGAGAGAGAGAGAGAGAGAGAGAGAGAGAGAATAGGTGGCTGGACAGACAGAAAATTGCCTGAAGCCGGATTATTAGTAGCTTAAGGAGTAATCTTTTAAGTGTATTGCCAAACATACCACAAAGGGATCTGAAATAGCTCTCCAGCCAAAAAGCCCAGGCGGTGTGGTAACAGCACACCTCAAACTGCTTTTCTGACCACTGAGACTTTAACTCCCTACTTTCATCTCGTTAAAAGGTGCGTACATCTAGGTTTGAAGCTTCCGTTCTTGCTCTCATTATCTTTCCACTGAAGCTTGAATTTTTAGGATTTTTTTTTATATTATCATTGGGAAAAAATATTCCTATAATCCCCTGAAATTTCAATACATTGGCTGCGTTTTTCTTCATTTTCATTTTTATTTTGAAAGATAGAAAAAATGGAAAAAAATTGGCATGCTGTGTTCTCAGCGTCTTTCATTCCATTTCTGGAGCAGGTGTGAGAGGAGCTGACGAAATTGAAACTGGAACGTATTTTGAATTAATATTTACGTTTATTGTAACAAATTCAGACAATACAAATGTGTGCAACAGAAAATGCGGGTCCTACCCTTCTCCTGTGTCACTTCCTCAGGATAATATAGATTAATTTTTACTGTTTTCTATTCTTACATTGTATGGAATTGTAAAGTGTTTGTGCAGTTAAATATATAATTATACTAACTTTCCACACTCCTTGAACTTACTCAAGAAGCTATACAAAAGCCAAGATATCAGAGAAGGTAAATATGTTTGGTTCAAAAATCAACAAATATTTGGTACCTACAACCCAAAATACACAGAAGTCAAGAGTAATCTGTCTACATTCACCCAGTTATAATGTTTACAAAAATGATATTATTTGACGCGTAAAAACAGTTATAGTCAGAAGGATGAAACTACTGAATCAGACAGATAAACAACCTAGGACTGTAGACACATTCGTCTGGAATACTAATTCCAGCCAGTAGACTCAGATATTTATATACAGCAAAATTCTCAGAAATACTATCAAAGTCATCCTTACTTGCAACTTATAACGAGAGAGGACACAGCATATTCTAGCGCACTTTTGCTGCCCTTCTGTTGTTTTGAACCCTCCCCCGCTCAGTTACACCTTGCTTCAAGAGATGCTTGAAGACCAAGCCTGATACGCACAATGAAATGCATTGTTTCACGCTACAAGTTCCAAATTGTATGTGGTTTTGCTTTCCTTCGACTAACAACTTGAGAATGACGCAAATTTACAATCGCCACGTTGTTGCTTGTCTCTGTGTCATTGCCAAGCGCCTGCAGTGACTCAGCTTCCCAGTGACTAAACACTTTAGGCGGGATTTTCATTCTATTGAGCCATGAAGCGCTAACTGCGGAAACTGGTCATAGTGTGGTTGCCCATATCAGGTGATTCATGGAGACACTAAATCTCTCGTAGCCTGTGGTGTGCTGGTAAGCCATTAACACCTATTTCTCCGGGGCAAAGAGAAGCTTAGCTCTGATTTGTGGCATCTGCCAGTTCCTTTGGAGTAAGTATCTCTGTCCTGACCAATTTAAAGATCTCCACACAAAGCCAGTGACATCAGATGCGGGAAGGGATACGAACTCCCTGGGTCCCAAGACCTTCTGCAAGCTGCTGACAGCATCTCCCATCATGGAGATCTTAAAACCACAGTGGAAGTTAGACACACCCAAATTTGTCACACCCGTTCCCCCACCCCCCGTGGTTAACAGTGACCTGGAAATCCTGTCCCTGGCCCATTGCACCCCCTCTCCCCTCTAGAAAATTGAGGTCAATTGCTGAGCCTTTTGATCTGGAGCCTTTTAGGCTGAACTGGGGATGCTTAACGTTTCATGTCCTCTTGCCATATTGCATATTTGATATTCTTGTCACCTGTGGGGAGGGTGGGGAGGGGATGAAAGAAAAAAGCAACTGCCATCATTGTTTCTCATAGCCAAAGCAGTAGAGGCTTATTTCCTACCACAAAGACTAAAGTCAAAGGAAGGCTAGGAAACTATAATTATTCCTGAAAGCAGAGTTTCAACAAACAATGTGGCGATCAGTACCTTCTACCACAATGCCCTTCCACCCATGAACTTCTAGAGTCAGCACAAACTGGTCCACGTGGTAAACACACAGCCAGTTATCTGCCTCCCTCCATGAAGAGCTAGAAAGATGCTTGCTGGGTAACTAAGGGGAGACTCAACTCCCCTCTGCAGCTCCTTACAAGGATGCCCATAATTATCTACAGCTATTTTAATATGTCAAAACATGAAAGTCCTTGATAGAAAAAGACAATGCCGGGTGATTCCTTAGTTTAGGAGAGATTTAGCTCACTAAATTATTAGAGGAAAATACCTATTTCTAAAATTACCCCAAATATTTGCTATTTGTACTGCTATTGTCCCTCCAAACTTTCAAGTCAGATAGCCTGGCGCTTAGGTCAATTGAGCAATTGGAAGAAGAAGAAGAAGAAGAAGAAGAAGAAGAAGAAGAAGAAGAAGAAGAAGAAGAAGAAGAAGAAGAAGAAGAAGAAGAAGAAGAAGANAAGAAGAAGAAGAAGAAGAAGAAGAAGAAGAAGAAGAAGAAGAAGAAGAAGAAGAAGAAGAAGAAGAAGAAGAAGAAGAAGAAGAAGAAGAAGAAGTGGGGGGGGGGCTGGAGAGAGGACTCAGCAGTTAAGAGCACTTGCTTCTGTTGCAGAAGACCCATGTTTGGTTGCCAGAAGCCACACTGCAGCTCACAACCATCTGTTAACTCATTCCCAGGGATTCAGTGCTCTCCTCTGGCATCTGTGGGCACCAGGCATGAAAATGCTCACATGGAATATATCTCATGACCAGTGTGCAACAGCCACCTAGAAGGAGAAAACTCTCCCTTCTGGAGAGCTGGAATTATGCCAACTATTTCCCCCTCCCTGTTAGTTTCAGAAATTAGCCTTTTAGTATAAGACAATAACTAACTCCAGCTAAAGTTGGTCGACTTCCAGTGTTTAGTCATAACTTGTTAATTTACTTCAGTATGCAGGCTTTGAAGGCTCTTTGTCTTGTTTTGTTTTGTTTAGAAGACACCACTCAACACCTGGTCCGTCTATCAACTGAAAACCTATACCTTGAACAGAAAACAAGATTCTACTGATGAAAAATACTGCTTTGTTGTGTTCAGAGCCTAACACTAAGATAAGTTCCGTATCTTCAATAGCGAACACTTCTTCAGTATCCGTTACTGAATTTCTTCTTGGCTTTTCTCCTCTTTGACTTTGGAAGTACTGGTGTGCTCCAGAAACCCTATGGTTTGCGATTCAACCTATCAGCCAACCTCCCACTGTGGCAGTAACAGAGTTTAAATCAGGCAACCCAGCTTTGTTGGTATTCCTGAGGACAAGAGGGCTGACAGGGTGGGACAGACTGACAGATTAACTCGCACTTTAATCCTCAACTTCCCCAATATTGATATAATGCAGAGGTTTCTCTTACAGGGGGTACAGTTAATAGATGTTTCTCATTCAGGCACCGAGATACAACACCACCATTAGGCAGGGTCTTTGCAACAGCTGAGTCACTCCTTCCATTTGGTGTCAATTAGGCTAATTAGCGGTTAGCAGATCCGGCTGCTCTTCAATCAGTTGGAAATGCCAGGAGGTACCCACTCTAAGGTCTTCTCAAACACTAACATGGATGTCTTCTCTGCCAAGGCAGGAGGCTCCTCAGAAAGATCGCATTTATTGGCTGTAACACGTACTCAGCCAGTGTCATAAACTACAGTTTTTGATGGCCACCCACTAGTTCTTTGGCCCCTTGTTGGCCACCCTTCTTGGAGTACAATTTGTTGGGCCACTGATAAAACGGGATCCTATTATCTTCTCATCTCACCAGCTAGGTGGCCGGAGTGTGCTTCCCCTGAGGGTGCATGTACCTGTTAAAACACTATTTCTTTTGGCTCTGGTTCTAAACCCAGGCAGAGGGGATTAGAGGCTGGGTTTTAATTGCACTTGCCTTTTTCTTCTACGAATGCCAATCGTTCGGCAGTACCTTTTGTGATATGAAAATGAACACAGGATTAAAGCATAGTTTTGATTCCTCAACCAGCCATTCGAGTCTCTCAGGCACCTTCCTTAAGCTGCTGGGTGTTCTTATCAGGCAGTTCAAGCCTCGGCAGGAGGCAAAAACTGAGCCTTTCCAAAGATGATCTGGCTTCCGAAGCTAGAGAAAAATCGCTGGGAAAGAGTCTACGGATGTCAGTCAAAGAACCAGTTGACACTGTCCATTTTGTAATCGGGTGAAAACCTTGAAAGTCTTGACAGATGATTTCCTTCATGATAATAAAATGGTGCAAATACATACATAACAAGCCTAGATAAATTGTAGAAAACATTTATTATTCTACAAACAGTTACTCTGGAAAACAATTATTCAAAGTACATTATTATTTATGCCTCATTCCAATTTTTAAAAAAAAATGCTATATGACTCACTGATTTAAATGTTTAAGAAAAATGATCTTGTTCTACTGCAGTATTTATATTACCAAGGTTTTTTATTTTAAGAAATTGCATCTTCTTAGGGTATATATCAGTATACTTTTTCCAATGTTAATTTAAAAAAATTCAAGGAGGCAATATGAAACTCTAGGACTTCTTCATCAAATACTGAAAATTATATAAGAGAAATATCTAAGCTGAGAATTCTGTGTCAGGTTTTAGTTTAAAAGGAATCCTCAAAACACATGACTGGCATAAAAATATACATGGTCTACTTTACAAGTTAAATATAATATATATTTTCATTTTATAATTGATACATTTATTTATGTATTTGTAGTCTGTGCTATATATGTAAAATATATGTTGTATGTGTTAAGCCATATATAAAAACTTCAAGCATACAATTGAATTTGCATTATTTAAATGATTTTTTAAAGAATTTGAAAAGTCTAAGTGTTGTTACAAAAATGAGACAGAATTTATAGCCTTAAATAATTGTGGCCAGCAACACAACAACAAAAAATATAATTAATAAAAGGATTCATTTTTTGACTAACATTAGCTCTGCAGATTAAATAACATAATTTTTGAGTCATTCTATAAATGTATTAACATTTTAAGATACATATCCTGAGCGACTTCGTTTTTTACCTGAATGATCAGATTTGTTTTGCTTTTACAATTTACATTCTTGAAAATATGCATGTATTTGTAGTCTGCAAACTCAGCTCATACAGAGCGGGTTGAAATTAGATAGCTACAACCAGATTGGAATGTCTTTGTATATACAACAGGTAACAGATGAGAAACTCTGAAAGTAACTTTTATTCGCCTAATGGTTGATCACCAGTAAAATTCAATCTTAGATATTTCCCCCTAAATGTTACATGACTCTTTGAAAGAGTTTTTCTTAAGCAGAATTACAAAAACCTATAGAGCTATCGAGAGTATGTGGAGCATATTTTTTTGACATATGTTCTACATAAAAAGTAAATAAGCTTCTAAAAATAGAGACATAGAGAAGAAAATGAAAATAGTTCCTGACAATTAAGTTGACCCCTCCAACATCAAAGCTTCAACGTGTTCTCTAGATTCCCTTCACTAGCAAGGCATGCCCTTGCACTGCAGCGCCCAAGTACAGACAAATTCCTCTCCTTTCTCTATTTGAAAGCTGACACTTCTGCCTCTTTCTCCGGACTTGTTAGGTCCCTTTCAGACAAACACCATCCAGCTTGCCATCACAGATACCCGGGTGCAGTTTGTATTCTCCATTATGCAGTCAGAGTACCCAAATGAGATACTCAGATTCTCGGGAGAGGAGTCAGAGAAAACCTGAGAAACCAATGAAATGACATCAGAGCCTAAGAGAACCTAGGGACATAAAAATTTGCAAAGGATACTGGAAACGTTAGTCCCCCAAAGGGGGATGAATGCTAAGGAAATGTCTACAGAGGAGGAACTTGGATTGTGTGGCTTAATTTACAATTTTCACCATATTTATTTTCTAGCCATTCAGTTCTTTCATCTGTATGAAAAAGGATAATCTTACTGTCCAATATGGTACCCACTGGCCACAAGTGGTTCACTGAAGTAGCTGCTCTCTATTGAAGCCGGCTTTAAAAGCAATGTGCACTGGATTTCAAAGATTCGGTACAAAACCTATTTAACATATCCTTAATACCTTCTTAATATTGATTACAGATTGGAGTAATATTTTCTACATATGCTCTTAATATATTTTAGTAAGATATACTTTTTGTTCTTGGTGACCTTGAGGAAATTAAATGTTTAGAAATCATTGATGATTTTAACATTTATAACCTATTCCAAGACACAAACTAAAGTTCTTTTAATAAATAAAAATGTTAGTCAATTTATAAATATGCTTCATCCGTTTCTTTCTTGATGTTTCCACCAGAAATTGTAAGATTACACTTCTTGAATTACACATTTTTTGAAAAGCCACTGTAGACTCTATTTGCACAGTGAACGGTAGCTAATCACTTGGATCACAATGGTAATTTGGCTTATTTTAACAGGAGTGCCAAAGAGACAGCGTTATGAAGGGACTTGGCCTGTTTTCAACAATAGGTTTTTGGTTTGTTTTTTTGTTTTTGTTTTTGGTTTGTTTTGTTTTTTAAAAAAATAGTCGCACCACAAAACAAACACACACACAAAGATAAAAATAATTAATAATAATAACAAAAACAACAACAAAACAAGAGACAAAAAAACACACAAAACAAATAAACAAATAAAAATCCAAAAGTAAAGTAAATTCTAACTAGTTAAGAACACAAACCATGGGAAAGAATACAAAAGCAAATGAACCGAGTGGTTCTCCATCGGTTGGGACATTCAGATCCACAAAGGATTTGTGACGAATGATGCAGCTCCATACTGTGTCTAAGTTAGTCGCACGCCTTCTACAATACAATATTTTGCATTCTTGTTGTCTATGCACATATCCAAGTCAGGAATTGGTAAACTGAAAGGCACAGAGCCGCACTGTACATTACATACAAAGCAGTTATTAAAACCCTGGAGTTCCAACCGCTAATTTTTTTTTAAGTAATGCATTAATCCCATCTGCAATCAGTAGGCTTCCTCTATTGACAAGTGTATTTTAGCATACATAGACGACTGGAGACCTAAAATGTTTGTCAGCCAGCTGTTTATAGTGCTGCGCCGTCATAGTAAACAGCAGGAACTCATCCAATGACTTGACTGAAACCAACTTAATGTTAAAGAACATGGGGTGGGGGGGATGCCAAACTAATGGGAAGAAGCAATCCTGTGCCTCCAGTTAACAGCAAATGTCCCTCCCGCAAACAGTTGCCAGGGTATGCGTCACTTACTTAAGTTCTGTTCACATGGAATTCAATGAAACCCCAGCAGACCACAAGATGGGTAAACCTGTTCTAACTGCTCCTACAATATCATGGAGCAGAGCTTGAATTACCAATCCACCAGAGAATGCTAATGCAATTATGAGTGTTTACTTACACCATGTGTTTCTCACTGAGCCTCCCCCGCTGCGTCAGGAGAAACCAAAGGGAGCTAATGTTTTATAGATGGTAAGACTCTGTTTGTTTTCAGTGGGGCTAAGTCTCCCAAAGTACTCAGACACAGTAATTAAAGTAAACTGCAGAGGCCCATAATAAAATATATGTGTTTGGAGACTGGGAGATGAACCCTACTGGCTTATTAAAAGTCAAAAGAAAAATATACATTATTTATGACTTCAAAGGGACACATTCTGCACTCCAGTTTATTTAAAGGATTAACTAAGCAGTGGTTATTGGTGACCATCTGAAGACTTCTTCTTTCACGTCTCATTACTTCTGTCATATATGTGAGAAGTCACCATTTGGGTTCAGATCAAATATTATTAATCAAATAAATTACAGAGGCTACACCAACATTATTAAATGGAATCTTTGTGAAAATAGCTGCTAATAAATCTGTATTGCTCTGCAACAGTTGCCTGGCTGCAACAAATGTAATGTGGGCCTTCAAAATGTTTATATGTACTAGATAACAGATTCTTCATAACTTTGAACACTCCAGAAACAGGAAATGGGAGAAAAACAAAACAAAACAAATTGCCTCATGGCCACAGAGAGTTCCTTTTCCTGGAAACCAGGGTACTTCACAGAGAACAGTTTCCTTGGTTTCAAGACAAAACGAGAAAGGATAATTGTGTAAAGGAAGGCTTTGTTACGTCTAGACTGTTTCTTTCATTTATTAACTGTTTTTGCATCAAGCGATGTGATTCGATCAAGACTGTTATTGTCACTTGACTTTTAAAAAGTCTGAACTAAGGGTAATTGAGAGACGTGAACTCCTATCACTTTTCTCCTTGGCACTTGAATAGCTGCAAAGATATTTAAATTTATTGTTTCTGTCCACGAAAATATTCTGTTCATGAACTAAATATTAACGTGCATCCAAAGACTTCATAGAATTATTTTTTTTTAATGAATATGGCAGGGTATGCTACTGAAACTACATTTTAAAATTTTCCCTAGGTCATCTTGAAATGTACCTGAATTTGTGCTTTGTCCTCTCAAATAAGCAACTGGACCTAAGATATTTGCTCTGCCCTTTCTAAGAAGCAGACATCTAGATGTTCCTTTGAGGTGGAAGATCACGACTGTAGATCTGGCACAGCCTCCTGATTCTTTGAGCTGGTCTCTCCTTCCTCTCCTCTCCTCCTCTCCGCACTTTTGTACCTCTGTTTAGCATTTGTTCACATCGGAAGGTTGCCCACAGTCATTCATCATCAGAAGCGAAGGGAAGGACAGAAACCCCTGAAAGCCCAACGCGGCTTTTTGAAGATTACAGGTTACATTTCTTGCGAGTGAATAAAAATTACTGAGTCAAGCACTAATGATAGTCGACTTTTTCTTAATATATCATTTTAATGCTCCTATAGTATGCCCGCATTAAAGAAAAAAAAACTTAAACTGAAACCAAAACAGTACTTATTCAGAATTCATTTCATTTTCATGATTTGTGCGGCTTTACCTCAATAAGATTGAGGTGGTGAGTGTTCATATTATGTTAACTTACAGGCCATAAAATTATCATCTCAATATTTCACAGATTATTGGCTAAGGAAAGTATGTATTATTCCCTCTTGGTTGTAAGATGTTTGGCTAAACATGTATTACAGAAAAAACAAAACAAAACAACAAAAAAAACAAATGTATGGGACTGGGAGCAAGTCTTCTTCTTGGCTTTATTCTTTGTACCTTTCCTTTTGGCTTGGTCCTAAGGCTTTCTGACAGCTGCTTTCCCTTCGTGGCTCTGGGATTGACTGTAAACTCGGCACCCGGGGAACTTTCTGCTTCTTTGCTATTATTGATGATATACTCTTTGTACTTTACCCTGTATTGTTTTAAAAGTATCATAACAATCCTGCATCTGACATTACACAAAAAAATGAAACAATCAAAAACACCTACATCTTTGGACCCATATTCCTTTGATCAGTAAAGAACTGATCAGAATGCTCATGGCCACAGGCAGACATGCTAGCTTACTTTCAGTTCCTTGAGCTAAATAGTAACGCCTAACCCAGCCCTGTTAAATTCTTCCTATCAAATTTGGACTACTTTTATTTTAATATCATATTTAAAGTATTGTACAAACACAATTAAAAAAATCTGTTTTCAAATTATATTTTGGTTAAAAAGAAGAGGATACAGTCTGACCATAAGACATCAAGGAAAGACAATTTCCTTTAATTTAAAAAAAAAAAAAACAATGTTTCACAAGTCTCCGAGATTCAAAATCAACTGCAGGATGCTTATTCTAGCACTTAACATAATCCAGCCTCTTTAAAACTGGACTTACTGAAAATAGTAAGAAGTTGGAGAAAATGACCAATTATTCTTCAATCTAGGGTTAGCTTTGAGACCAATTTAAATCATAACGCTAATCTAAAACTTTAGGCACTTATCCAAATCATATTTATGTAGAAATAAATCGACATGGTCAGTTTTACAAGCACCTTATTTTTTTTAAGTTCTTGATGTATTTTGTGGGGCTGAGATATGGTGACTAAGGTGAAGAGGCACTTCTTGCATGTTCTTGTCATAATTTGTATAATCACATTAATAGATGTCTCCTTAAGGTGAGAATGTTCTTTAGAGTAGAGGTCATGCCTATCTTGTTTCTGTGTGCCATCCCCAGGGTCGATCATACTGATTAGAAAACACACACATCAAAAAAAAAAAAAAAAAAAAAAAACATACATGGTTGTGATAGAGCTATATCAGTATCGGCCCTGAAGGATCTGAAGGGGAATCAAATTGTTTCTAATTGGAGTTAATCATAGAAACCAGTAAAAAGGAAACACCTTCTGAGTTGACCTTGAATAATAAGTTCAAATTCCAGTAGGTGGGGAGAAAAGTGTCCATTTGTGTGTTATAGGGAAAGAGGGATAGGGCTGGGGAGGTTAGAATATCACACAATTACTATAGCTCAAATAAAGCCCAGAATAAAATAAATATATTCAATAATAGCAAGCAAAATTAATCCCAGGTGGAATTAAGGGGCAAGAAATTTCTTACCAAATCAGAGGAAATGATGCTAAAAGATAATCCAGAATTTATAAAGCCTTGAAATTTAGACCATATGTGAAAGATTTTTGAACAATGAATGACATAAAAGTATAGAACAGTTACATCATCAAAATAACAAAACCAAGTAAAAAAGAATAGCAAAAAAGGATATGGGCTAGGGAGATAGCTCAATAGCTAAGAGTGCAAGAGGACCTGAGTTCAAATCCATCCCCAGCACCTACGTGAAACCTGGGCAAAGCTATGTGTGCCAGTAACCCCAGCTTTGGGAATTGAAAACATCAGATCCAAGACTGTTCACTGACCGGCCAGCATCACCCTAACAACCACCATCAGCTTCAGTGACTCTTATCAAGCAAGAGTTGAAGGCATTCAATATCTTCTTCTGGCCTCTGCATGGCACACACACCCACACATACATGTGCACATATAACACAGCACACACAAGGAGAAGGAGCAAAAATCCAAATGGGAAATAAAGAAAACTCAAAAAATATTAAGCAAATGAACTTTTTAATTAATTTATGAAATTACTTAGTTTTGACAAGGTTGTTTTAAAGACCATCTTGGGCAAACTATTTCAATAACTGACCCAAGGTTGCAAAGCCAAGATTGAGAGTGGGTCACCTAGCTTCCTGCCCAGTTCTTCTCTCCATGTAAAGTATGTTCCCTGCCTCTAGTTGGCTTTTTAAATTAAAAGGAATTAACAAAGCAGCAAACACAGAATTAGCTCTTTATTGTAATTTCACTAACCGAACAGTAACTTTATTTAATAGATCTTCCTCGCCACGCAGACATCCCATTGAAGCACTGTAATAAATGTAATAAAAGGGGAGATTAGGGCAAACATCGGTGGGAAGACATTAATTAGAGAAGGACCTCACCAATTCTCAGTTGACTAATCCTCAAGCCCTGTAATTCTCATAAGGAAACTGACAATCTTGCTTTACTCCTTATCAAAGAGACTTTGCAGCCTGGGAGAGTGGCAGACTCAAGTAATCAGAATCTCATTAATTTTATTAAATATACCATAAAGTCCCATAACAAATAATTAAGCCCTGTTAAACAGATATCCAATAGTCCATCTTATCCCTTCTTATTTATAGACAGAAATAAAATGACAGTGCTTACAACAACAATACAGGGTACTTGTTACTAGTGATAATAATGCCTTAGGTTTGTTCCAGAGATGTCAGAGCTTTTCAAAGCATGACTGTCATGCTACAGCTGTGTTGGCGCTCCTTCGAGGGCTACTTTACTGGGTTCCTATACCTCTACCTTCCTTCCACTCCTTATTGCACCCTAATCCTTTCCAGCACCCCAACACTAGGTAGGAGAGAAAGAAAGTCAGGGGGGAAAGGGGAGGAAGACCTCTATAGACCATTTCCTTTGGGCAAGTCCAGTCTTTGTAGTCAGGATATTTCTGACTTCTTCTGTCTTTCCCCACATTGCTCCCAATCACTTGACAAACTGCAAAACAGCAACCAGGAGCAGCAGGGGGAGCAATCTTGTTGTTGTTGTTGTTGTTGTTGTTGTTGTTGTTGTTGTTGTTTCTTCTTCTTCTTTTTCTTCTTCTTCTTTTTCTTCTTCTTCTTCTTTTTCTTCTTCTTCTTCTTCTTCTTCTTCTTCTTCTTCTTCTTCTTCTTCTTCTTCTTCATCGTCGTCGTCGTCTTCCTCCTCCTCCTCCTCCTCCTCCTCCTTCTTCTTCTTCTTCTTCTTCTTCTGCCTCCTCCTCCTCTTCTCCTCCTCCACTTCCACCCTCTCCTACTCCTTCTTTGTATTATTGTTGTTGTTGTTAATGATATTCTTTCAAGTGCCTCCACCCCTCTCAAGGCTCAGGCATTTATTCCCTCTCCAGAGTCCCCAGAATTAAACTCTCTGCATCTGGTAAAGATCCTGCCCCTCCTAGAGCAGAAGACAATCCTAGTTACAGCTGTGGACAAACTGAAGCAGCCCCATGTCCCACACCTGGGATTAAAACAAAAACACAGTCATGTAATGGTTTTTTGTTTTTTGTTTTTTGTTTTTTTTTTTTAAGAAAGCAAAATTCTCACTACTCAGCTGGCCTACTTACGTCCTACTCTATATAGATAAAACTTTGATCTGCTTTCTGTTACACTAGACTTGAGAAGGGTAGACCAAATTTAGCATGTTTGTTTATAGTGACCTGCCTTGAGATAAACAAAAATGGGGCTCAACAAACGGACAGCGGGGACATAGGGTTCTCAAAGAAAGAAGCCATCACACAGAAACTGCTATTGAAGTGGGAGCAGCATCGATGCTGTGAACTGAAGTGCGGAGGTGTGCTCAATGCAAAGTCTGCCTTTCTGAACAACTGAGAAGGGCTTTCAGATTTGCTTTGTTTCCTTTTCCCAAATTCCATTCAACCCTGCCTACAGAGAAGAGTTCTCTGGCTGCGAATGCAAGCTTCTGTGCTGTTGTTTGCTTTTAGTTGGTTTTGTACTATAAATACAATACAGAATTTATCATTTTCAATTGAATATTTTTATGACCATATAAAAATTGTCTGATGCTATCGGCAGGATGTGGATGCTCAAACATACCATTCCCTAATTCCTAAACTCTAAGCATATGTGATAACTTGCCTGGATAGAGGGGCGGGCCTTTGAAAAATGTAATTAAAATCACTCTCTTTAACATATGAAGAGTACCCTAGACAGCCTATAGTTAGAGAGGCCTCAAGAAAGCATGAAGAATGTAAGCTTCCTCTAGAAATAAAGACTGTTCCCCTAAAATCCAACAGGGAAACAGGAAAGACAGTGCTGTGGCTGTAAGGAGCTGAATTTATACAACAACCTAAAAGCTGAAGTATTCCTTTCCTGTGCTGCCAGTGAAAAACACAACCCAATACATGCCGCCAGTCGGCCCTCAGAGACTCCTAGGGCAGTGGAGCCCTATCTAACATTTCAGGGCTTCCAACTCACATGAAAGTTGAGAGAGAGGTGGGTGTTGTTTAAATATGGTGATATGTTACCACAACAACAGAAAACAAATGTGCCAGGATATTCTGGTAGGCTTTATAAATTCAAGGCATATCACGTGTAAATCTATATTAAAGTAAATGTTTTCTGGCTCAAATGACTTATGATACCTTGGGGAAGGTAAAAATACATATGTGAAAGAATGTGCATTAATAAGCATGTGTGTTAGTCATTCAAAGGTGGTAGCAAACTTAGGGATTAATGTGCATATGGGCACCAGAGGCAGTGCCCACGTAGGCCATTTAGGGAAAGCTCAAAGACATGTTTTCCTATGTGCAGAGCAATGCTTCCTAAATTCTAATACACCTGCAGACTCCAGAAGATCTTATTAAAATACCTCTTGGAAATTCTTTCAGTTAAATCTGTGACGGAGAGGGGACAGTTGCATGAACAGATCTCAGGTTGGTACCAATGCTGTGGATTCTAGAGCCACACTTTTGGAACCACTGTGGGAAGGAAAAGGAAAATGGATGGAGAGTCTCTAAGGCTTAGTGTGAAGCTAAAGGCTTGCTTAGGAAGTGTGGTGATGCTCAAAATGGTGCTTTGAAAGGGTTAATGACAGGTTAATGGTGGTGGCAGCATTGGTGGCTGCTGCAAGCCTTTAGTCCCAGCACTCAGAGGCAGTGGCAGGCAAATCTCTGAGGTCATGGCCAGCCTGGTCTACAGAGTGAGTTCCAAAAAAGCCAAGGCTACACAGAGAAACCATGTTTTTTTTTTTTTTTAAAAAAAAAAAAAAAAGAAACAGACAAAGAAACAAAGAAGAAAAGATTAATGAGCAAAAATATTCAGGAAAGAATTAGAGGCTAGAAGAGATCTAAACCAGAAAGTAAAATAATCCAAGAAAGTGTTGCACTCTGGCAAATATGAAGAACTTGCAGAATAGAAAAATAGAGACGGAGAGATGTGTTAGCAGTTAAGAGCACTTCCCGAAACTCTAGTTCAATTCTCAGCCCATATATGACTCACAAAAGTCTGTAACTCCAGTCCCAGGTGATCAAACGCCCTCTTCTGGCCTCTGTGGAAACTTCATGTATGTGGTACATAGATAAAGATATAGACAGAACATACACATGTGCAAATAAATAAATAAATTTTTAAATAAAAAAAGAGAAACTCTACAAGATTAGCAAGACGCTATGAATATGAAAAGCTAATAATAAGCAGAGAAACATGGCATGCTACATCAAAAATAAAGGACTAAAACTTAAATTATTTCGCATTTAATATTTCACTACTGTCTATTTTATTTTTCTTTTTAGAAGCTATAATTTTATTTATATTGACAAAATTATTAAGGTAAATTTGTCTTACAACACTCTTTCATTACCTTTTGATCTCTTTAATATCTGAACAGTATTGCCATTTTTATTATTTATATTTTAAAGTTATTTTATATGTGAGTGTTTGGCCTTCATGTATATCTGTGAATCATAGAATCTTCAGAGGCCAAAAGATGGAATAGGATCCCCTAGAACTGGAGTTATATAAGGTTGGGAACAACCATCTCTCCAGCCCAAATAAAAGATCAGAACTCAACAAGAAAAGAGCTATTGATTGATATTGATTGATTGATTGATTGATTGACTAACTGGCTGATTGATTGATTGAGACAGGGTCTCACCATCACCATGTAGTGCTGGCTGCCTTGAACTTAATAGAGATTCAGCTACCTCTGCTTCCCAAGGACTGGCATTACCACCCCACCTGGCTCTAATGCTTTCTTCAGCTTGTGCTGGGGATTGAACTCAAGACCCTGTGCATGTTAAGTACTCGGCCATTGAGCTACATCGCAAGCCCTTCATTACTGATATTCATAACTCACGTTCTTGGTTGCCCACTCTTCCAAGTTCTCAACTGTATTGCCCTCTCGAGAGAACCAAATTGGAACCACATGTAACTTCGTCTCCGCAGAATCCACTTCCTCTTCTAGCCTCCACAGGTACCTTCAGTCATGTGCACACAGACACACAAGTACACAATCTAAAATAGATCTACAATTAACCAAAATTCCTAAAGCTCTTCCTTTATAATTACTAATCACAATTTTTGTGTAATATATTTCTTTCTATAATTCTCTTATCTTTTCTAAGATTGTTCTCTATTCCTTTGAAGTTCTTCTTAATATCTATGTCAGTTCATGTCTGCTTATGGTAAGGTTTTCAGCTCCTTATTTACATAAAACATCTTTAGAGTGTTCTTAATTTCAAGAGGATATTTTCTCAGCCTGTAGACTCCAGGCATCCGCTTCCTATCTTCTCCCTCTCATAGGTCCTTGGCCTACTCTAAGCTACCTGTTGTAAGTCATAAAGTTACTTTTTGATAGTTATTAATTCCCACCTCCACCCCAGATCTCCAATGTTTTTCTTTGCATTTTAGATTGGAATTTTGTTTGGGAGGTTTTTTTTATTGTTGTTTTGTTTTGTTTTGGCTTTTCTTGGGTTTTGTTTCAGCTGGGTCACAATGATGTCTACACCCACTACTCTGTACATTGAATATGAGTCATTTTTAATAGGTGGTTGTGGTTTGTTTTTATTTATTTATCTGTTCTCTAGGTTTGCCGAGATGTTTTAATCTATAAGTTGACGTCTTCTATCAGTTTAGAATGCACACAGCCATCAGCCATCATTCCAGTAAACATGCTTCTTCTGATCTCTTCCTCTTCTTTCTGTCATTCAAATCACACATAAAATAACTACATAGAATTCTTCACTATATGACATCTTGTAGACCACTTTCTACATTTTCCCACATGTTCCTATGTGTTTTTATTTGAATACTTTTTTTTTTTTGGCCCTGCCTTCTGATGACCCATCTGACAGTACATTCATGCATAGCAGTCCTAGTTTTAGACATTGCATTCTATTCTACTATAAGAAAACAGACTGGCTAGAAATGGAGCCAATGGAAAGGCATGCATAAATGTAGAATACAGAAAATGCAATGAGGACTGTGAGTCTCCAGGCTCAGTGATGTTAGAAGCCTCTGCTATCCCTGTTGTTTTCAATCACATGAGTCTATATATCTATTTTTTTTTAAGTTTGAATTCAGCTTACAGTTGCTTAAAACTTAATCCTGGGGCTGGTGAGATGGCTCAGTGGGTAAGAGCACCGGACTGCTCTTGTAAAGGTTCAGAGTTCAAATCCCAGCAACTACAAGGTGGCTCACAACCACTCGTAACAAGATCTGAATCCCTCTTCTGGAGTATCTGAAGACAGCTACAGTGTACTTACATATAATAAATAAATAAATCTTTAAAAAAAAAAAAAAAGCCAGGAGGTGGTAATCCCAGCACTTAGGAGGCAGAGGCTGGCGGATTTCTGAGTTCAAGGCCAGCCTGGTCTACAAAGTGAGTTCCAGGACAGCCAGGGCTATACAGAGAAACCCTGTCTCAAAAAAAAACCAAAAACAACAAAAAACAACAACAACAACAACAACTTAATCCTGACTAATATAATCCTCAACTGAAATTTCTTCTATGCTGTTTTTGTCTGTTGGCCTTGTTGGTTCTTTGCACAGTTGCCTTTTTGTCTCTCAGCAGAATTGATAAAGCCATATTCTCATGAGCCTCAGCAGCCCCAGAGGAATATGAAGATCCCAGAGACCTTTGGAGATGGAAAGGAGAAAGATTTCTGAAAAGAAGTAAAGTAACCATGTGGTTAGTCCAGAAACGAGTCTTCGGGGTTATAAGGAAGGGAAACTGGGCTTTGGAGGAATATAGGATCATGGAGGAACTTTCAGCAAGAGCCAAGATTTTCCAGTGGTAGGCCTGTTGGACTTTGTTATGCAGAAACAGAAACCCATGACTCAAAATTATAACAATGTCATTTTAAATATAAAATTAAACTCTGGGGTGGGGAATATTAATTTGCCATACACCTTTCCTGCTAATATTTGCTCATTAAGATGAGCTAACCTCTTCACAGCTGTAGAATCAGGTGTTACTTGACCAGCATGAGTGAGTTGTTTTTTTTTTTTAATTGTGTCTGTTTTGGGGAAAGACACCCATATAAAATGGAAAAAGCATTAGTATGGGGATGAGACATTTACTGGGGTTCACAAAAAAAGTCTTTATAACACAGCTAATATCTGCTGTACCCAGAAGGACTCTGAAATATTCAAATGAAAGGAGAAAGGCAAATCACCCTGAAACCCACAAGACACTGTGCAGTGCCAAGCGCTAAGCACACCGATGCTCTTACTGAACACCTCCATCACATGCGATCTGAAATGTAACGTCAGAAAGCTGACCAGAGCTGCAAATGAGCTCAGATGTTAAAACCTTGTCCAGACAGCTGTTAGGGACACATAACCATCAGGAGGATCTATGGGGTCACACCATGTCCCTGTAGAGTGACCAAGAGCTTAGTACGTATTCCGCCAAAAGCTTTACCAAACTCCCCATTCAGTGTTATAATAGCTCTCAAAGACTAGAGAGATATTCTCAAGTTTTAAAAAATTTACTTTTTAAAACCTTATGTTTGAAAATCTATGACTTGTCCCTGTCTCCTCTTCCACTAAAATTCATCACACTAGTGGTTTCTAAAACTATTTACAAGCCAGAGAACATGCTTATACTGAAGTACATATAAGTGATGCTTCTCGATTCGTGAAAGTTCCTAATTTTGTTAAACTAGTTATTATATAATGGTTACAATAAAGAAAAAACGATAGGGGAACAAATATCAAGAACACAGTTAAAAGGAACCGAAATATTCAGTCCTCCTTGAGAGTCCATGACCTCGTCAGGCACTGGTGATTGATTGGCTAGGTTTACAGAATGACCTCATCAGGCACTGGTGATTGGCTAGGTTTACGGTACTAAGCATGAGTGTTCTCTTGAGTGAGCCTAAACACCTGTTGGTTGCCCAGGTGAAGGAAGGGCCACTATTATACCCTCGGGATACCTTGCCAGCTGGCCATTGGTATGGTTGGCAGGCTTCACAGCTGGATAAGAGTTTTCAGTGCTTGTCTCCCATTAGCAGCTTTCATGACACTCTCAGATACTGCCAGCTAATGCTCAGGAAGGTGGCTTGCAGGCCAGCTCCTCCTAGTCCTCTGTACAATGTGCATGGTGTTTCCTCCAGCAATAGGGAGGGTCTTTCTTACCTTTTAAATCCTAGGGGGCAACGAAGGACAACATCAATAACTTGTATTGTCTGGGGAAGTCTCCTTAATTTCTCCATTATCAAGAGCAGAAAGGGAGGTTTCCCATGCCTGACACTGGGATTTTATTGAATAGTCTATGGAGGGGTGCATCATCATCCCAAGTAATGTAACTTCATTAATATGTGGGTATACATATACTTACATGTATATTTTTAAGTAAACAAAATAATGTTTCCCTATAACCTTTTCAAATATTCTTAGTGTTTTTATTCAGTCCTCTCCTCGGTTTTCAACTTTCCCCATCAGAGTATTTACAATCTATTTTCCCTCTATTCTCTCCTATGCTCCCTTCTCCTTTTCTGGTTTCTGCAGCTACTCCAGGTTCTATACTAACATCTACAGATTCATTGATAGGATCCACAAACCAAGTGGTAAGTCCTAATCATACACACAACACACACACACACACACACACACACACACACGAACAGTATTCAATGTACTTGGCAGGTTGTATATACGTATGTGTAAATGTATGTGTGTGCATGCTCGTGCATGTGCATTCTTTTTTTTTTATTAGATATTTTCTTTATTTACATTTCAAATGCTATCCCGAAAGTTCCCTATACCCTCCTCCCACCCTGCTCCCCTACTCACCCACTCCCACTTCTTGGACCTGGCATTCCCCTGTACTGGGGCATATAAAGTTGTGCATGTGAGTTCTATTTATATCATTTCTACACATTGTTATCCCCCTTTAACTCCACCCATATCCATCTTCTTAGGGATATATGAGGAGCTGAAGGTAAAGAAAATTAGGCAAAAATGATGTAAATATTGTACTCATGGATGAAACTCTCAAAAAAATTATTTTTAGTTAAAAATAAAGAAAAGAAAAACAGTACACAGTATATAGCCATGACGTACACAGTTTGTAGCCATGACGTAACAGATAAGGGTGATTCAGCATTTTTGTTTTCCTTTGACTTCCAGGAATTCTTACCCATCTTCCTTCTCAGTATCCCCGCATGCCTTTCCATCCCTGGGGTCGCCAGCACTCCCTTCCTCCCCTAGTCTGCTTGAGCCATTCGCCAATGCATGCAGTTTCCTGCCCTTAATGAAGATGCCACGCGAGACACTTCCTCATTCATTCCTTTCAACTGGCTGTGTACGTCAGTCTCACACTCAGAGCTGCCTCCTGGATGCGTGTGGGTGGACTTACACAAATCATTATTGTAGTGTGACTCAAATAGGCAAAGTGATAGAAAACTCAATAGCGCTGGGACCATTCACAAGAGTCTTTCTATGGGCAAATACCCCGGACCAAAATGTTACTAAGCTCATCTCTGCTTTGTTATGAGAGTCCAATAAAAATACAGGCACAGTCGCTGACAAACAGAGCCTAGCACGCAATTCACTCAGTTGTCTAAAACCTTCATTTATTTAGAATATTTGTTTATTTTTAGGGTTTGGGGGAGGGTGTTGTAGTGGGGTTTTGTTGTTGTTGTTGTTGTTGTTGTTTGCTTTGGTTTCCTTTGATTTTGGATTTTTGGTTTGGTTTAGTTTTGGGTTTGGGTTTTTGGTTTTGTTCCTATTGTTTTGTTTTGTTTTCTGTTTTTTTGAAATATGAATTTATAGCCCAGGCTAGCTCAGCAGTTTCTATATAGGTGGGGATGGCCATGACCTCAAGATTGTCCCCCATAACAAGAAATGTGTAGGATCTCAAATCCATGGAACAGCAGTGCCTGAGTTTGGGGTGGATGTTCCCACGCCTATTTACATAATCAAGATAATCCCTCCCAGACACATCTACAGGCAACCTGACCTAGGCAATGCATTAAGACTCTCTTCCTGGGTGATTCAAAATTGTGTCAAGTTGATGATTAAAGCTAATTTTACATTTGGATAATTTATAAATAAACTCGTAGGTATATCTAGATAATGTAGAATATTATTCTGTAAAATAAATAAGCAAACCAGCAGACATTTGAAAGACAAGGATCAAACTCAAATTCATATTCATAACTGGAAAAAATCCTACCGACTTCATGAGTCCAATTACATAACATTTTGGAAAAGCAAAACTATGGAAACAGGATCTAACTCATGGTGGTGTTATATAAATAAATATATTTACAGCAGAAGGAGTGAGAAGGGTCAAGCCTCTTTGGTGAACCTGAGGAAATTACTATGAGCTGTTTTGTTTGTCTTAGTTAAGGTTTTAGAGACAAGGTCCCTCTACTTAGCCTTGGCTGACCTGGGATTCTTTATGTAGTCCAGGGCTTGCCTTGAACTCATAGACATCTTTTTGACTCTGCCTCGCCAGCGCTGGAATTAAAAGAGTATACTACCAGGCCACACAACTTTTAGAATGAGATTTATTGAAAGAACTTGAGTACTTTGGGTTTTTTTGGTTTTGAATTTTGTTGTTTTGTTTATTTTCTGAATCACTTCCTATACGTATACATAGGTACATAGTTTTTTTGGTTTTTTTTTTTTTTTTTGTAACAGTCTATATATTTAAAATAAATAGTCCAATGCACCCAGTTGTAGCTTTCTGTGAGCATCTGGTGGTTCAGGATGCACATCTGAATTCAATGGAAGCCTGCAATGGATACAGTATCACAGCCCTCTTCCTTAGTAAAATCCACGCTGAAGCATCCACAAAGGCCCTTGTGCCCAGATCCCTGTAGTTACTCAGACCGTTCAGTTCTAACTCTTCCATGCTTCCTGTAATAGCAATGTGATGTTTCCTCCCTGCTCGGTATTTTCCCTGAAAATATAGCCTCAATAAGTCCAAACATTTAAAACTCTGTGCTGAAAACATCTTGACTTTGTTCCTCTCACTAGGAGGAAAAAAAAAAAAGCTTTAAAAGTGATGTAAACAACCGCGTCTTCTCACAAGAATGGCATGGTTAATGAATCCTGCAGAAACGTACAACAGTATTGAGCCAAACCTAAAGGGCTGTAAACACAGCCTACACTGAGTGCCTGGGTTCCTAGGCTAAACACATGGCACTCTGTGGCTGTTCCCAATGCTGTCAATCAAACACATCACTCCAACCTTCCCTCCTGTGAAGATACCCTGCGTAGTAAATTCCAACAGAAATCTGTGCGGTTCAATCATTTGAACTTTACACATTTTAAACATTGCATAAAAGTCTAAAGCAGAAATATTTCACCCAGGTGAGATAGCATAAAAATAAAATGTCCTTTCTCTGGTTTTATTTCTTCCTATGTCCCCTCACCCCTCCTAGATAGAAGAGCCTACTTCTAGAGTAATTCGTATAACTCTGTGACAAATCCACTTCAGCCTTGGTAATGCCTTTCGTTTTGACTTCAAAACATTCACTGGCTCTCGCGGATTTGTGCTATTTAACACCGAGATAAAGGTAAGCTGCCTTTTTTAATAACGATGGATTACTTTTTCTCGTTACATGCTCTTATTCAATTGGATTTTTTCAATTTAAGCACATCAATTCTGGAAGAAAAATGTAACGTCAGTCTGAGAATAATTGTAGTTATTAGAAGAGTAAACACAAGGAAACACAAGCAACATAAACTGAAATTATCTGATTAAATTACTGCCAAAGTCTAATGTCTCCATAGGAAAGGGATGCTGCTGTGTGTGCAACACTCGACTCTCTGCTTCCCATCCCAGGAAAGTGCAGTTGCATTTTCCATCTCATAAAGAAATGCATGTTGATCATACAAGCACACCTAAGGAGAAATCTGTTGGGACAATGTTTGATTAAAGAGATCCTGTGACATTTTGTGGGCAGAACTTCTTCAAGTGGTTTCTAGACCGACCAATGGGCTAGTATTTTCATAATGCCTTGCTTTATTTTCTTACAATACTAAACCCTGTGTATTATATGACATATATATATGTAGAGGACAAATATGATCATTTCTGGGTAATAATATTAATAATATTACATCTTCAAGAAGAAGTGAATGCTGGTTGCACTGGCTTGAATCACTACACATGCGCACCCACATCAGACTGTCATAGTTGAACAGCAAGGATGAGCAGCCTTATTTATAATAGCCAGAAGCTGGAAAGAACCCAGATGTCCCTCAATAGAGGAATGGATACAGAAACTGTGGTACATTTACACAATGGAGTACTACTCAGCTATTAAAAACAATGAATTTATGAAATTCTGGGGCAAATGGATGTATCTGGAGGATATCATCCTTAGTGAGGTAACCCAATCACAAAAGAAGTCACTAGATATGCACTCACTGATAAGCGGATATTAGCCCAGAAACTTAGAATACCCAAGATACATTATGCAAAACAGAAGAAAACCAAGAAGGATGACCATTGGGTGGATACTTCATTCCTCCTTAGAATAAGGAACAAAATACTCATGAAAGGATATAGGTACAGAGACAAAATTTAGAGCTAAGATGAAAGGATGGACTATCCAGAGACTACCCCATCCGGGAGTCCATCCCATCATCAGCCACCAAACCTAGATACTAATGCACATGCCAGCAAGATTCTGCTGAAGGGACCCTGATATTGCGGACTCTTGTGAGGCTATGCCAGTGCCTGGCAAACACAGAAGTGGATGCTCACAGCCAGCTATTGGATGGAACACAGGGTCCCCAATGGAGGAGCTAGAGAAAGTACCCAAGGACCTGAAGGGGGCTGCAACCCTATAGGTAGAACAACAATACGAACTAACCAGTACCCCCTGAGCTNGTGTCTCTAGCTGCATATGTAGCAGAAGATGGCCTAATCAGCCATCATTGGGNAGAGAGGCCCCTTGGTCTTNCAAACTTTATATGACCCAGCACAAGGCAAGGCCAGGGCCAAGTAGTGGGAGTGGGTGGGTAGGGGAGCAGAGGTGGGGGGGAGGGGTATAGGAAACTTTCAGGATAGCATTTGAAATGTAAATAAAGAAAATAATAATAAAAAAATAAAAGGACAGAAAAGAACTCTGTGAACGTTTTGTTTGCTTCTTAGGCTGGGTGTCGTTTGGTCTTTACAATACTGAGGCATGAATCAGAAGCTAGCACACAGCAAATAAGGATTCTACTGCTTAGCTACATCCACGGTCCCTCAAATTTTTCATAAAAGTAGTAGTTGGGAAGACTAGTCAGGAGTAAAGTGCTTCCTGAGCAAGCCAAGAGGATCTGAGTTCAAATCCACAGCACATACAATAAAACCGTAACACAGCAGCACGGTCAGCGATGAAGGGTGGGCACAGAAGAGTTCCTGAAGCCCAGTGGCCACCTGACACAGCTCATCAGTGAGGACTCTGTCTCAAATCACAAGGTAGAGTACAATAGACGAGGACACCTGGTGCCACACACTGGCCACCAACACACACCTGTACCCTCTCCTTCCACACACAGGTCAAGCCCCAAAGTTTTCAATATCCTGGTACTAATTTTCTGAGATTATTGCCTAAATTCATTTGGTGTGTATAGCTGATGTAAATGTAAACAAGTCATTTTACTGAGTCTTATAACCTCTTAATGACAAATTTTAAATATTCATTTTAAAATAATTGTATTATTTTCTTTACTAGAACTAAAATTATTGGTGTCAGCTGTAATGCTAAAATCATCTATGATAGTTTCATGGTCAATGTGGTATAACTAGCAATTGTGTTATCTGTTGTTTGAATCCATAGGTATTTTGCAAGATAATTGCATGACCCTTTTTCCAGATGGGGCCGTAAAGGTTCAGAGATGAAAGTATCTTGCCCCAATGTGCTCACAAAACTAATTTTTAAAAGTAGTATCTGACCCCTGGCAAATCTAAGTCTAGTTTTAAATTCTTATACCAATGTTAACCTTGAATTTCTGGTTCCAAATGCTGAGACTTGAACTAAGTCACTATCGATTGGCAACCAGCATGGTATCTGGCTGGCATCTAGTAGGTGCTTAGTAAATGCACACTGAGTAAATCAAGTTTTAGATTCATTCATTCACAAAGTGAATGAAACTTTAGACTCAGTAGACTTAAAAATTACACTCGTAATAATATATTCCTAGTTGAAACACTGATGGCAAGCACTCACATCTGAATGCTCTAAAACATATGCTTCTTAGAAATTAGCTACTGTGAGGTCTTCCAGCATCATCACGCGCATTCAGATAACACCGAGCCACTGTCTTATTATTGGGATGTTTCCTTTGGCTCCTTCTGAACTGAGACCTGTATTTCACACACACTCCTTTTTTGGCGAGGCCAAAGCTCGACTCTGATATTTGGCATTTATATCGTGTTTTCTAATGGAAATCACCCCCCAAGGACAGAGCCTGATACTCTTTGTCTCCCAACATGCTATCCTGCTTCCATGAACGTGAAGGACTGGCAAGATGGAAAAGTGTGAGTTCAGAGGAACAAAAGTCAAGCTAACAAGAGGGAGAAGTAAGAGAGGGGTGGGGGGGGAGGGAGAATTTATTTTACTGCCTAGGAACAGCTATTTAGAATGACACAATCCTGTTCTGTAGGATCATTTTGTTAAAATAAGGATATTTTTTTTCTCCTTTAAGATGTTTCATAACAGGGAACCATAAGAAAGGCCCAGGCGCTGCTGTTCCGTTTCCTGCCTCTGCAGTGTTGTGCAGCTACGACGTTTTCATTGCAGCTGAACCTGAAGCCGTATAAGATGTTTGCTTGAGGATTATTTTTAGTCCCTTTAAGCTGAACTTCTGTAATGAAATCTATTTAGAGACATTCCACAGTACCCTATGGTTACTAGCTTATGCAAATGAGGTATGACCCTGGGAATAAACCTCTTGCCCCCTCATCATCCTCTCTGGCTTCAAAGGTCTCTAGGCAATCGCTTTTTTAAGTGAAAAGATTGTTAAGCTGAAGTAAACTAGAAAGGGGGTGGGTACAACTTGATATCCAATATTCGTATGACCCAACCATTTACTATCTACAATTTTCCTATAAATATTTAGATACTAATTTATAAATCCATCTGGGATAACTGTGTTAGGATGTGTGATTGCTTTCCAGCCTCTCCTTCTAGTTTTGAATCCTGATAACTACAGAGCAGTGTCAATCAATAGCCATTTACTCTCACTTCATTTCTTACTTCTTATCTAACATAAGGCGTGCTAGATCGGGACTGAATTGATCTCCTAACAATATATTTTCTCTACTGATTATACTCTCACTGAGAATATATTCCTGTTGGGCACCAGAATAATCAAAGTGATCATGAAATTTTTACTCCATGAGGACATCACTCATTAAGTGTCCAGGTTGTTCCTTGAATATATGGTTTAGGAATATAACAGCATTTACAAGCAATCAAGAAAATTGTAAGTCTAATTGTAAGCAGATAACAAAATAGAATTATTGCGTCTTCGGGAGGATTAGTGAGAGGAAAGAGCTGTCTACTATTTCTTGAAGTGTAATCATCATAATAAATTCTGGGATGTTAGGCATTGCCTTTCAACTAAATGATACGATGAAAGACACCCACCCATGTTCATCTGTATGTTTGTTTGGCAGGAAGGACAAATTGTGCAAATGTGCATTTGTTTCACTTTGGCCAGATAACTAAAATGACCTCCAGGAGGCCTCAGGTCTCTCCAGGTCAAAGTGCCATCTCAAGATGCATTTAAAATTAGGAAAGAATCCAGTATGACTCCAGGATTTGTAAGCTAAGAGGTCTGTTATGCAACCTCCCAAAGGATGGCAAACCACAGAGACTGATTCTTTAACCTAACCAAATAGCAAGATGCGGTCCAAGCGGATTAATACAGAGGCGTTCCCTTGAAAATACCTGTTGAGAAGCTCTCTAGCTAAGGTCTGTTGAGGCTACAATTTTTGTTAAAATAGAAAGCTACGTTAAAATACGGCCATTCAAAGTGGCATGTTTGTGTTCTGCTCTTTGTAAGTGGTTGGTGTCATGGGGCTTGGTGTTAGGTAGTTAATGTTAGGTAGTCAGTATTTTGCATACGTGGTTGCATAAGCTTTGAAATATGAAAGACAGCAAATCCCTTGTTTCAGAGGAATAAGGCCTCCAGACCACAGCCATCTGCCTGAAAAATTTAAATTGACTCAAGTATTGGGTAAAATGTCCCAAATGCCCGGCCAGCAACCACTGAACAATAGTCTGGGCTCTAATAAATGACTTGGCCAAAATACACGCCAAAGGAATTTGCTAGGACCTGGCAGGTTAGGGCAAGTAGTGATACAAATTAAGGTTATTGTGTTTATGAATACCACTGAATGGAGAAGATACTCGTGAAAGTAGAGAAATGGCACAGAGAATAAATAATTCTATATAAAACACAATGTAGAGAACACATTATAGCCAAAATACACTGAAGATCTACAATGACTGATAGAAGAAACGAGGCACACAAACCCAGATTGAGGACCCAATACCAGGCAGGACAGAATTAGAGAGAATTCCTCCACCCCTAAAATAACACAGGTATAGATTGTGTTATAGCAATGGAAATCAAAGAGGAACACTTTTGGAAGCATGCCTCCAGGATGGTGTCTCCCTGTCAGGTTTATAATCCTCAAGGGCTAAGAAAACTTGAAAATAACCTGGACTGTGGATACTGGCCTTCAGGCTGAGAAAGGAACCTTAGGCATCCAAGACAGAAAGAGCTGTACACTTCGAGCTGAACCAAAGGCATTGGTTCTTTGGAAATTGCTATATTTGTGCATGAATTATGAGACTGCAACAACACAAAACATATTCCTGCCCCTCAGCGGGAGTGAAATTGAGTGTAGTAGGCCAATGCTCACAGGAAACACATGAAGAAGACATTGATGGACATGGGAAAGGAAGAGGCCTCCATGATACAGTGACACAGAGGGGCTGGTAAGGGGCTGGGACTTCAGATGTCAGCTTGCAGATGACTCTTGTAGAAATGTTCTCTAGAAAACCTAAGGCCTAGAGAGAAATAAAACGTAGGTGGGGGGAAGGGAGGAGGTGGTCATTTAGACAGAAGGATAAAGACTGAAGGATGGGGAGCATGTGGGCTCTACACTCGAGGATCTAAAGGATCTAAAGATGTTGATAAGAACACATAGGAACAGCAGAGCTATGGGAAGACATTTACGTTATACTTCATTTGCAGGGGAGGATATTAACGAGCTTTACACTTGCCACTAGCATCTCAGAGGGAGATTGGCTAAGAATCTAGTGGATCTTAAACTTCAGGACCACTTGGGGGCTTTCCAGACTGCAAGAAGAGCCTCCAGCACTATTTACGTGGCCATAGGTTTCTGCAATACTATATAAGTCGTACACATTACCTCTCCCCATCACAAATATGTTCCCTATAAGAGACAATTTCATTTGTCCACTGTAAACATCACAAAGGATGACTACCTGGCAGATGACTGACAGGTAGTAATCAAGTAATTTTTTTCACAGTGAATGGTCTTATAGCGCTCATTTCACCTTTCATTGACAATAGTATCAGCTTTCACATTGATTCTCCACTCCCTGATACCACCTATCTAATACACCTTACATCTAATATAGACCATAGTCAAGGTCTATCCTAACACAACTCTCTCAACTGAATGCCTTCCTACTCACTACAAAATAGAGTCTGAGCAGTTTAGAAGAACACGATCAATAAGATCATGTAGATAATTGACCTAATAAATCAGGCAAGCCAATATGATTGCCCCTACTTGCAAATAATTACAGCACTTGGGGGGGAAAAGCAGGAAGATTGTTACAAGTTTGAATCAGCCTGGACTATAGAGTAGAACTTTGTATTAAAAGAAAAAATAAGAAAAACAATGAAGACATATCATCTTTTCCAAGACTGTTACCGTATACTAAATGAGTCCCCTCTATAGTTCTTACAAATACAACATAAGCCCCAACGGATAACATGTGCTACATGCTCAACTAAGTAGGTAAGTATAGAATGCCTTCGGCCTTCTTGACCTGACTTTGTATAACAGCTCTTCCTCACTCCATGGATACCAGTGTTGGGTCTTTAGAATAGATGCTGGTCAGTCAGGCCTTGATGAAAATAGAGAACAAAACAGGAAACGGAAATGTTCTTCGCAGAGGACAGAAAAGCCGAATTCCAGTCCGCTGGTGTGATCGTGACCTCACGCCTGATAAGCAGAATCATAAACCTTGGAGCCTGGAGAAGCAGCTAAGACAGAACTTGGATTGGTGAGGGACCCATAATACACCCCCCACGTATTCTTGAGAGAAGATGGGGTATTCTGGATTATTGGAAATTAATCACCTATATCTTTCTCTCTTCTTACAGATTTTTATTTTACAAATATTTCCTTGAAGCTATTTGCGTTCCACTTATAGAATTTGCTTGTGCCTTCACTAAAGAAAATTGCCACGGATGCCTACTTCCTTGACCTGGATAAAATCCACCTGCCAGATTCCAAGCATCTCTCTTTTTTTAGATGAACAACTGCATTACCCTCATGCCTGCCGTCTGACACCCTCCTGCTTAGAGCATGTGTCTCCTCCATACCGAAGCTTCACACCAAGACCAGACTTGTCTATGACCTATGAAGTAATGTGACCTGTTGAGAAGAGACAGCACATGACTGGATGCCCTGCACATGCTGCCTGGTCATCTGACATCATGGGTACCTCCCCGAGACCCTCTCACCTTTCAGCCAGTTCTTCCCATTGAGACATGCTGAAACAAAATACACCATCTCAATAATTACTATGTTCAATAACCTAGAATTAAACGTATTATCACAACTCTATGGCACAATGGGAAAGAAACTCACTCCCCCTTAAAAAAAATTAAGTAAAGTGACATGTATTTAAAATGTGATATTAAAAAAATCCTTTAAAAATATGTTTTTTGTGTGTAACTTGCTGGGAAAAAAATCTATCATATCTCCTGGTTCACGAAGTTCTGCTTCATGCTTTTTCTAAAGAAGCAAAAGCAAAACTAAGCTCATTTTACAGATGAGCATTAAAAGTTCTTTTTAGATCTTAATGTTTCCATATTTTTTTTTCAGCCATCCTAGCTGAAAACACGGTGCCTCCCTCGAAAATCATTTTTACAACAAACAGCCTATTATAATTATCCAATGCTGCTTTATAAGCTACAACCCTTTTAGTCAGTTTACACAAAAACTCTATAAGGTCCTTAAAATGTCTGTGATGAAACTCACACAGTGCAGTAATATCCAAGGAGAACTCTTGACAATAGCTTCTCACAGACTGCCAAAGTCCATGACTCTTTCTTGAGATTATGGAAGGCCATTCATTTTTGTTTTCCTGAACTTAACACCGACTTAACCAAATCCCCTAACAGTAGCTAATGGCTCTTAATTATATGATGAGATAAAGGAGAAGAAAGTTGTATTCACTGAAAGGTAGAATTATTACTAAAATTGTCTTATTTTACATGACACTAAAATTAAAGATGACACAGCAAAGAAAGCAAAATGCCCCCATGCAGTGATTGAGCAAAACCCAAGCTTTTACTTTGCCAAGACTGACTTCTGAGAATATGTCTCAGTTTCAAAAAATGTCAAGGAAGCAGTTAGGTTTCTGCAGTAGATCTCAACAGTTCTTTCTTAACGTATGGACAAATTTCACATTGTTTTTTTTTTAATCCAGTAACATTTTGATGGTTAAAATGTCTCCTTCACCACTGAACAACATAGTCTACTCTGAGACATCCTCATTGTTCTCCAATATTGTCTTGGCTAAGTGTCACAAGCAGATATCTGGCTTTAAGAGGACTAAGAGATTGAAAAAACAAGTTAATGGGAATACCTGGCATTGCTATATTAGTTCCTTTGTGGGCCAGATTCTATTTCCCAATAGCTTGTGTAAATAAACACACTAGTTATAGTGGACGTTACAATCCGTCTTTGTCTCAGGATGGAAATATTTGGGAATCACTGTCTCTCCTAGGTTTCCTCACACAGTGCTCCTGCTACATTGATGCCACCGTCTCCACAATAGATGTGAAGAATTTGAGGTTTGGAGAGGTTAAACATTTTACTCAAGACATACTGGTAGTAAAGACTAAAATTCAAAACTCAAATCCTATATCCGTTCAGAAGGGATGCAATTTCAAATCCATCCGATGCGGGAGCTTGGCCCCCACCACTGACCCAGGCTGCTTTCCTTAGATCTGTCTCTCTGTAGGACTCTTCCAGTTAGCTGAGGTGCCCATGCATTTCAAACAACTCTTCTGTTGCTAAATCTTCAATGGTCCATTCTTGTTTCTCAAAATTGTCTCCTCGAGATATACTCTAGACTATCAAGCCTCCCTTTAATTCAATACTCATAAAGCTAAATTTGAATTTTTTTCCAACTCTATGAATTGATCTCAAATATACCATTCTATACTACTGTGGACAACACTACTCCTAACCAAATGCAAGGCTAGAAAACAGGGAGAAATCCCTACCTCCTCCTCCTCAAACCCAGAAGCCATCATCTCTATTGTTGCTTCTATGATCCGCCTTGCTTCCTGCTAAATTCTCACTACCTTTTTCTTACTTGTATAATTTCCTGCCTAGGCTATTTGCAATGTTCTCAGTAGAGATGTGCACCTCCAGCCTGCGATCAGGGTGAGTTTTCAAATGGGCTGCATTTGGGCTTGGTGTTACTGTGATTTAAAACCCTGAAAGAGCTGCTTCGAGCCTTCGGAGTGAAGAGCAACATCTTCTCAAGGTTTTTACATGGTTTTGCTCTCCCCTGATGACCTCATCACCCTAACAGCTCAGCGCCTGCGCAGTTAGCAGTTTGCCCTACTGGAGGAGCTCTAGCTGCCAACTAACTGCACAGCTATCCTCAACCTTTGTGCTTTTGCACTAATTGCCTTCCTGTCTCTAAGGAAATTCTTTCTTCTATTCCCCTCTCCTTTCTGACTTGAGGACTCCACCAGAAAGCAGCTCAAGCCTCACTTCATTTCTTCACTGAAATTTTGCTTGCCACAGCCCCAGGCTTAGATCCCTTAAAGGATGTATAATCATTACCCAGCAGGGTGATGGCTACATGTTCCCTCCAGATTCAGTGCATAACTCACCTCCTGAGTGTTGTCTGCTTGAGTGGGGCATGGTTGGAAGAAAAGCTTTGCTTTCTTCTCCCACACTGTCTACATGTCCTTCTCATCTTTGCCTTTGATATCTTCTTGGCTGAAAATTCACAGTTGGTGTCTCTTCTCAGTTTACTTTGCATGTTTTTCCTTAGCATCCTATAACGTTCAGTGGATAAGGTTTGGTCAGTCTTTCTAATTCATCTTTTAATTGCTACAACAGAAGTAGGCCTGCTACAAAGCTCATTTGACCCACGTTGATAGAGCTCATACCAATAGGATATTTGTGGAGTGTGATAAAATGAAAGATGCGATGGAAGTGCTGAAGCAAGGCGATGTAAATAGAATAATTAAGAATTTTCATATGTATTTGTAGTCTCTGAAATCTACACACATCCTATATAATGCTGCAATCTTCCAAGTATAATTGTTGAAAGACTAGAAGACGCTTTCACTGTGACACCAGGCTGGCCTGGGACTTGGCTATGACTCAGTTTCAGAAATTCTAGGATCACAGATGTGCACCACCCATGACCCGCTTCAGGTTTTTGGTTTTGGTTTTGGTTGGTTGATTGGTTTGTTGGTTAGGTTTTTGTTTTGTTTTATTTTGTTTTGTTTTTTGAGTATTTTTGTTTTGTTTTCAGCTGTATATCATACAAACCTTGATTTAGTCAAATAAAAGATGCAGGATTCCAGACCAGGAAGAAACCCTATAAGCTAGTCTAGGAGTTTCTCTATACATGATTTAGCACCACCACACTATAATAGTCCTCAGATACACAGTTTGAAAAACACTTTCCTCTCCAGCTGTTCCCTGGGAGATGAAGGATGCAGATGCCAGGGCAGGAAGAGCCCGGCCTGCCCTTGTGCTTCCTTGAGCTACTGTCCCTGGGCTTCTGGAGAGTTGAATGCATTTTGAGTAGCACCAAGCAAAATGATCAACCACATCTAAACTGAGAACCCACGCAAAAGGAGCCGAGGCTTTAGGAAGATTGTGTAGCTTTCCCAAGAGAAAGTGGCAAATGGTGGGGCCCACGTCTCCTGGCTCTGAAGTCTGTGTCCTGAGGACTTTTTCTCACTGTCTTTGACAGGAAGTCAGTTTAGCTCTGGAAGCCCTAGAAAAGTAGCCCCACTCCTAGATAAAGCTTGTCAAACAAAAATCATCTGTGCTTATGATGTCAAAGAAGTGTAGGATGAGTTATAAGGAAAAAGAATTTGCATAGGACCTTGAGATGTGATGGTCCCCACATGTGTAACTTGTCTGATTTTGTCGGACATTACAGGTGACAAGGGTCTCTGGAAAACAAAAGTTGAAGAAATTGGATGATGGTTTCACCTATGAAGTCACTAAACCAGAATATGCTGTTGGCATGCCTAGACTATGAATTCGTGGGTAAGGCTTCTCTTGAGTTCCATTTTTGTTATAAAGTTGAAATTAGGGATATGTAACAGCATAAAGGAATCTAACTGTGGAGAATTCCATCTGTATTTATGTGTGATGAGATAATTTATTTTCTGGAGTGGAAGTAGAGGTTTTAAATGTTACAGTCACATGTGAGACGATACAAATCAAATGGCCATGAAGAGTTAGGCTTGTCACATGGTGTTTTTCATCGCCTGGAGAAGAGTGATGCGCTCTAAACTGATCACTTTATATTCTAATGTGAATTGTCAGGAGTTTTATGATTCTGCATTTGCTTCATTCTTGGGATATATCCATCACGTATCATCTCTGATGTTGTTTTCCTAGATCAGCTTTAACATGTGGAAAGTTTGAGTAAAAAATACCTAATTTTGTTTGTCATGTGACACAAGAGGATGATTGGGAAATTTTGCTTTCTGGAAGCAATCAAATGAGAAGAGCTGTCATCACACTAAGGTGGACATCATGCCTAAAACTTAGCACCTCAAGAAATGGGATCTTGAGTTGTTGGGCTCTGCGCATGGGGATATAAAAGGGTGGGAGACCCGTGTCCTACCAGAGCTCGGGTAGACTACCTCGGGACCCCACAGAACCACCAAGGATGGGCATCGGGCCTCACAGACTATAGGACCCTACTCCCCGAGTGGGGAAGGCACAATCTCGGCTCCAAGTCTCCCGCACCACAGATCGCTGGTGCCAAGGGAGAGCTGGTTTTGGCGTCCCTGGGCAGCACGGGGCCAGGGACGACAGGTTCTAGGTCTCGGACATCCCAGACTGATGTATGTTCCAGAAGATCTGAGAAAGGGTCTTCGGACGCACACTGGTCCGGGCACAAAGGGGAAAGTGTGAGCGTTCTGGCAGTTTACCATGGTGACAAGAGTCTGTCTGGCTCATGCTGCTAGCTTGGCGGGCTGCTTGGGTTGACTGACAGCTGTGGCAGGAGCCCATGGGGGCCTCCCTGTGGGAGGTTAGACAGCTCCTTAGAAGGAAACCCGCTCCATTGCTCTAACACAGCGGATCTCAAGCAGAGACAGTCCATGGTTTTAAGGTGTTTATTGTAGAAAGGCAAAGAGAGAGAGAAGAGTAGGGAAGAAGAAGATGGCTATGGCCACATGGAGGGCGGGGAGAAGGAAAGGGGAGAAGGAGAGAGAGAGGTAAGAGACAAGGAGAGAACAAGAGCTTAAGAGAGGAGGGGCCGAGCAGCTCCTTTTATAGTGGGCTGGGCTACCTTGCTTTTGTCAGGTAACTGTGGGGAGGGGCATACCTGTCTATTGCCAGGTTAACTGTAGGGGTGGAGTCTAGTCAGAATACCAGGAGCTTGGGACGTTGTCTACATGACTGATAGTCACAGGATTATGGAGCTGGGGGCTCCGTGGTGTCAGATGCCTGTGTCTGGGAATGTGGCTCACTGTTCTGTCCCTTGTAGAGTTTTCTACTGGGTCTCCAGAGTAAGCCTCACTCAACCAGAACACAGGCTGCCTTTCACGGTCCCAGAATGAGTTAGGCAGGCAGTGCTGCTGCTGGAAGCAGAAGGGACATCCTCTTAGGTATCTATCTCCTCTAGTTTCTTGGCTTATGACAGCATGACTCCAATCTTCACAGATCATTCTATGGAACATTTGTCACCAATTTTTCTAGAGGCCCATCTTACATTATATGAGGGCATCTTAGCCAGTTTCATCTGCAGATGCCTTATTTCCAAGACAAGTTGTATACTGAAGTAGGGGCTGGAGCTTCAGCAGAGCAAGAGAAGAGACCCAAGTCCCATAGAAGGATCCAGAAGATCATGAGTGGATCCCAGACACTGGGCAGTTGGAGTTTTGATTTTGCTTTGATTTTATTGTGACTGTGTTCTGATTTTTCCCACTTGAAGTAATAAAGAATTTAGTTTAATTTTGATTTTACTGGAGCCCATAATCTAGAGACTTTGGATTTTAAAAGAAATTGGCCAAAATGACCACCCTTACCCTGCTTGATGCCACTCAAGGCAGGGTAGAAGGTATCCAGAGACCTGGGTGCCACTAAGATGGACAAGTGGTGGAGCGATGGAAGTGAAAGAGAAATAGAAAGGTATGTGCACAATGAAGGAAGGTGGAACTGGAGACATGAGGGTAGTGAGGAACGGTCTGATGTGGACAGCCTTGGTATGCTACCTGAGTCCGTGGTAAGGTCTTGAATCCATGACCCTGTAGCAGCAGGAGTCTGTGCTGCTGTCTGTGGCTCATATTACCATCAAAGGTCATGCAGCCTTCGGGAGTCTGGGCAGTGTCTGGGCTGCCACAGTTGGGAGTGCTAGTCTGACCCCTTGCCTAGGCAGTGTTCATGAGCTGGCCCAGGTCATGTAGGTATAGAAGAGCTGGCCCTGATGACATGAGTATGGGAAAGCTGTCAGGTTGACCAACTCAGCTACCACCCAGCCAAGATCCAAGCCTTTGAGATAGACCACCCCAACATCTACCCCATCTGTGAACTGCTGGAACATGTAAAGACCATGTATTTGCAAGTAAGGAGAGGTATGTGGGAAGGCTTAAGGGATGGAAAGAGAATGAATAAATAATGTAATTATAAATAAATAATGTAATTATATTATAAACTCAAAAAGTAAAAGAAAATATATTTTTGCCATGAGTGCCTTCAAATGAAAAGAAAGACCATGAAATGTGGAGTTGGAGGAGCTGAATGTTCAACAGTATAGAGATAACATTCTGAGCATGGCTTTGAATCATGCATAGGCTTTTAGCTTCTTTCTCTACAATTCTGGAAATGGACATGTACATACCAATCAATAACCCTGGGTAAAAAACGTAAATGGTATCAACAATCATGATATTTTCATTAGCTCACTGTTCGTGGCAATGTGAAGAATACCATATAAATCCATGAAATTGTATTCAAATAGACTCTTGACTACTATCCTCTAAGTAAGGTCTTGAAAACTATAAGCAGGTATCATCTGGTCAAGACAAAAAGGTTTTCAAAGAAAATGTGACACTTCACCTTAAATTCCTGGCCCGATTATGACAAGAAGAAAACCTCAGAATTTTACTCACTTTATTTATTTTGAGAAGAAAAACAAAGTCATTTGCCTTTAGGAAGGCTGAGAGCTGTGCCTGATCTATCAAATTGGGTGACAAGAATCCATGATGACATCACACATCCCAGAGCGACTGACAAGCACACACCTTCTGCTCAGTCACCCCAGTTTAAAGGATTTGGAAAGAGATATTCTCTATCTGTAGCAACAAAATTGTGTGTTTGTAAATTCTGATCAAGTCAACAATAATTAGTCCAGAACAACTGACCCCCATTTAATGATCAAGTTTTCGAATGAATGAGATGTTGCTACTTTTAATGTCTATGATCATATGAGCATTGCCACAAGCCATTACAAAGCAGGTCACTAGAATGAGACAATGGATGAGTGCTTCCCAGTTGGATCACCCAAAGAGTTAAAAGGCTTCAACATATTATACATGTATTCTTACCTAGGGCCCAAAGAATGGCATCTCATTTTTCATCATCAAAGCATTTATACGAACTTCTATCTTCTTTTGCTTTTGTGACCTCTAGCCAGAAAGGCCAAAGTAAAAAAAGGCCAAGATAGATGTCAAATCAAGCAATTACTAAACAGGGGCCTGGGCTGTGACCCTCAGATTAGAAATGGTGACCCCTCCTAGCGACAGGGGAAAACCTTCCTGCAAGCAGTTGCCCGATTCCTGAAATGCAATTGAGATTTGCAACCCGGACTGGAAAAAAAAAATTGGTATTTTTCATTTGCCTTTTAATCTTCTCTAGCCCCCGTATTGAGGCCATCTTCCCATTTTCTCTTTGGCTGCAGGTTGTCGACATTTGAGAGGAAGAATTAGTGTATGGAAAGTGCACCTACCATGAAAAATGAGCATGAGCCCACACAGCACAAAACGTGCAGGATCACTTGCTTCACTACCTCCGCTAAAATAGTGTGACAATCAGGTAAGTTGTGTGAGAGTTGGGGGTCTCAGTCAACAGCATGAGGGGGGTGCTTTTGCCATAATTTGCCACATATAGGAATAAATTTTGAAGAATTATTTCTGAAGGCAACTAAAGAAAATGTGTTACATGCCTCATCCTTGGGCATGTTCTTAGGGGATTTCTGCAATCTCATTTTTTTTTTCCTACTTTGGGGCAAAACAATTGCTCTTCTTTTCTCTATGTGCTCTATCCAAAATACTGAATTTTGAGCCATGTCTAATACCAACACCGACATTCACTCCTGAGCATTTGAACCTCATTAAACCTCTTACCCTTCAAAAGCCCTCTATTAGTACATTTATTATTAAAATGAAAAGGAAAAGGGTAGAAAGAACAGAAGGAGGAGGGAGAGTGAGAAAGGGGGAGAAGGAAGGAGGGATCTCTACATTTTCAAGTTTTTCCCCCATTCAAATATGTAAATTTTGAATGGAAACAGAACCCAAGCAAAGAATTGTGAGTCACATAATCACTTTGGTAGGGAAGTCTCGCAAAACTGTTTGTAGCTGTTTCTTTCCTTGCTTGTCATAATCCATAAGGGACTCTTGTCCACTAAGTAAAATTCTCAGCCATCTTCCACAGTAAATATTAAATACAATACAATGAATGGATTTTAATACTGACTATAATTATTTCTAATAAATTAATTTAAGCCAATGAATCATATCTGACTTTGAAACTTGTTGATAGAAAAAACAGTGAAGGAAAAAAACTCATTGCCGGCAGCAAGGGTAACATTCCCCTGTCAGGAGGACTCAGCAAGGGTAACATTCCCCTGTCAGGAGGACTCAGCAAGGGTAACATTCCCCTGTCAGGAGGACTCAG